>NC_134689.1:239397094-239449594 GCF_050947455.1 Rhinoderma darwinii | reverse complement strand
ATATATATGTATATATATATATATATATATGTAACCGCCTTTAACATTGGCGAGCCAGCCCATACTGCTTTCAATTTATTTCTGTATTTTTGTACAATAAAATTGTGTTAAAACGTGAACGGCAGATAGGCGGCGAGGCGTGGACAGGTAACGTACATACACGGTGTAGTGTTGGGTTATACTGTGCGCCTAGACCTTTTTGAAGTTCAGACGAGTAACACAATTTTATTTAAGGCTTGATACAGGATATAATTGATCAGCGAACCTATTGTTTTATGTTTTATTTTCTGAGGTATTAACGTCTTTTATTTTGCTTTGCGGCATGCTGCTCTACGGCGACGAATCGTCGGGCGAGCGAGCAACTTATACAAAGGTGTTTGCAGAAGTTTTAACGTCGGTGTTCTTCCGGTGAAGTCCAGCTGATCGGGAAAAGGCGTTCCGGAAGAAAAGGACCTTTTTCAAAACAGCGGGTGACAAGGAGGACAACGCAGACGGAGATGACTTCTGGAACAGTGAGTATGGACTTCTCCACACTTAAACACCTCGCCAAAAACAGTAAATTTAATCCAGTAACACCCACGACATACAAGTCAGCAGGAATGCTGTGGTCCACTCTGCTGGACGAGGCTTATACACATGATAAGTTGTGTATTAGCAAGAGGAGTGTTCTTAACAAAACCTCCAAACGTCTCCACATGCTCGCTAAACTTATCTGTGTGTATGAGGAGACGTGGAAACCTGATCACTCAGAAATGAAGAGTGATTCCCCAAATCTTCACTGCCAGTGTTGTGTCAACAATGTGAAGCAGGTTTGTGATTTGCAGACACAACTGGCAGAGAATGTCCAATGTAGAGATCAGCAAATTTGCATGCTGGAATCGCAGGTGATAGATTTGAGAAATCATGGTGATCATATTGATGCACAGCTGACTGGGTCTTATGCTGTGATCAATGCGTTTAAGGATAAGACGGCCTCTACGGATGCCATCATTGCCAAGTTGAATGATGAGCTTGCTGCTAGGTCACAATTGGTTGCCAGTATGCAAAACATCATAAAAGATTTCTCAAAAATGTTACCGGCCTTGTCTTTTTCAAGGCCTGATTCTGCTGTAAGTTTGCCCTCTACAGGGCAAAAAGGGGGGAGTAATAAGAGTGATGGATCAGATGTCACAAATCGTGATCCCATCCGGAATCCTGAAGGTAACATTGTTACGAAAGTGTTACGCAAATGTAAGCGTACGATATTTAGAAGTGCGTCCCTAGCCATGCAGAACTTTAAGAGATCATGCACTGCTGACTGCCCTAAGTCCAGCAGAGCATGTACTGTTAAATGTTTTGCATGTGCCGGATCAGGCCATATTGCGAAGTACTGCGAGTCTTTGAGTACTAAGAAATGTGGACCTGTTAAATGCTTTAAATGTGGTCAGATGGGACATATTGCGAGGAACTGCCACGGCATAAGCAACCATGGAAAGCCCAGTGAAATTGCAATAGAAAATGGCCACGTCAGAACAAAACGTGGATTTAGACAAAATGGCTGCACAAGAGTCTCGTTACAGCCTTATGTGCTCCGCCACGTGCTCAAGGGTCTAAATGACAAACCACAACCAGGGAGGTGTTTAGGAAGTTGGCCATAAATTGCATGTTCAGTCTGGTGTTATGTCTGTAATGTGTGTTTATGGTCTGTTGTGTTTGTCCCCAGTTGTCCGTTTGTTTTCATTTGTGTTTTTATTTTGTGGTTCTTTCACATATTCTATTGTGGTATATTCCTGGTTATCAGTAATATGTATTTATACTACATAGGTGTTGCCTGTATTTATAATGCATAATTAGAATACCACTCCAGGAAAACAACTGGAGAATCAACCATTGGATAGGGGTGTATTTGCGCCCAATGTTTTGGTTGCTCTCTATTAGGATAACGTTGAAGTTGTTATTATACTGTGAACTCAGGTTGGGCGGTGCGAACAGGTAACATAAGTTCACGGTGTAGTGTTTTATGTTATTCTGTGCACCTAGACCTGGGGGGTTCAGACAGGTAACACAACTTCATCTGAGGCCTAATGCGAGTGCAATTAAATACAGCGAATAACAGTATGGCTGATTCTTCTGTGTTTAACTGGAGTTAGGAAACTTTGGACAGGGGGAGGTAACCCTGGCATTACACCCATATCTTGATTTTAAGATAATGGGTTTGGTAAGACAGGGATATAGTTCTACAAACCTGAGAATTGTGAGGAACCACAAAAACAGTGCTTCATCCACAGCTCCCCTCGGATATCCTGACAGACACCAGTGTTGGGATACCGAGGGGTCCTGTGATATGAAGGCTAATCCAATGCCCTCCTCAAGATATGGGTCAAGGATATTGGTGCTGGTATCTAATGCAGAATGCCACGCGACTAACTGCACCGAAAGAGGCATACTCCTCCCCGGAGCATACTGTACCCTTAATCCCGTATTAGGCGTTGATGTGGCGGATCAAAAGGGAAGAACTCCGGTGACACCTGAAAAAAGGCTCGACATCCGTCCAGACACCCCTGTGAGACTCCAGACGATTCCTCTTGGGTTTGGCATCGAACTAAGAAATCTCCTGCTAGACTTCAATGATGAAGAGGATGTCGTGGAGAAACTGAAAGATTCCCAACACCAAGCCACTATTCAGTTGGAACATGACACTAAAAAGATCACAGGAATTGTGAACAACCTTGACGCGGACGCGGAAGTGTCTTGGTGGGAGAGCTTGTTTGGATATAGTTCCTTCTTCAACTTGCTCATCCACCCAGTGATAATCCTTCTCACTCTTGTGGCGATTATGTACGTTGGACTGTTCTGCGTGTACCGACGAATGAAAGGACTGGTTGAGCAAATACAACGAGGTCAAGCAGAAAGCCACGAATACATTCGTAGACGGGGTCTAAGGACCTAGTGATAAAGTCCTGCGACCCAGAATTGTTTATTATTGTATGTGTATATATATATATATATATTTGTAAAGTGTAAATCTTAATCAATGGGTCGTACAAAATTTTCAAGGTGTACATATAGACATTCTAGGTGTTGATATGTGTTCGCAACATAGGCATACTCAGTGAGGACGTGCCCGTCCCACAGCGAGTGAGTGTGTACATGGAGGCGGGCATATATTTACAGCCTGTAGTCACCTCATTTACATGTGTACCTTGCACGTGTTTATGGAGGGGTAGTGTGAGATGCTGTTTGAGCATGAATCTCTATATGTACATATACCTATGGTTGGTGGGGGAATATTTTTGTATGTTTGGTTATTTTTCACTTTGTTTGTATGATTGGGTAGTGTGTAGGTACCCTTAGGGACAGGTAAGGTATTCACACACCCTTGTAGGTATTTGCCACCTCAACCTGAGAACTGGTATGGTCAATATGATGATGGATTGAATGTCAGAGGGGAAATGGAAGGCGATGCTCCACCCCACAGTAGATTCCTGGGTACCAAGACCTCACCTCCTCCTCGGGGATGATAACCTGCCATGATGAAGACCTGGATATCGGCCCACAAAGATTGTTTCGTCTTCAATCAAGATGCTGGGAAAAGTTGGAAAAGTAATGGATCACGTACAAAAGGTTGTTGAAAGGCAGACTAAGCCATTCCAAGGCTGACCATATGAGGGCACAAGTAGCCTTACACGGGTCGGCATGCTAAAATTGGATCGGCCACTGGAAAGACCTGCTGACGCCACTTAAGAGGAAGAAACTCCAAGCAAGAAAGAACAAGAAATCTGCGGCTCATGGACTTTGAGATTTTCAAATGAGCTTTGTTCGTTTGATGAGCTTTGAGGCTTCGTTCTATGGACTGTGAGTTTATTTCAACCCCGTTCTATGGACTATGAAGGTTTCTTTGTTCTATGGACTATGAAGGTTTCTTCGTTCTATGGACTATGAAGGTTTCTTCGTTCTATGGACTATGAAGTTTTCATTTCAACTTCGTCTGATGAGCTTCGAGGCTTCGTTCTGTGGACTATGAAGGTTTTATTTCAACTTCGTCTGATGAGCTTCGAGGCTTCGTTCTATGGACTATGAAGGTTTCTTCGTTCTATGAACTATGAAGGTTTCATTTCAACTTCGTCTGATGAGCTTCGAGGCTTCGTTCTATGGACTGTGAGTTTTATCGCAACTTCGTTCTATGGACTAGGAGATTTAATTTCATCTTCATTCTGTGAACTTTGAGGTTTCGTTTCTTTGGACACTAGACTCCAGAGTCAGAGGACTGGCGGGAAGGTGTCCTTGAGGAGATAGCTGATGTCGAATATCTAGGTCTAATAGTATACTTCCTTCCATCTCAGACCATTACCAGTAACCGGAGAGGTTGAGGGGGTAAATAGAACCCCACAAACACTTCCCCAAATTGCATTGTCGAGTCCCCGACAACAGGGGGATTGTAAAGGGAAGTGTCCATATATATATATATATATATATATATATATATATATATATATATATATATGTATGTATATATATATATATGTATGTATATGTTGTATATGTGTGTGTATATATATGTATATATATATATATGTATATATATATATATATACACATATATATAATATATATGTTTATGTATAGTACATATAATGTATCATGAGCCAGGGCTGTAACAGCCCTGGTCATGAATACGGTTGGAAGCAGAGCAGGACAATTAGCATGTCCCTGCTTTGTTAGGAAACCATGGAGACAAGGGATAGTTATCCCCTGTCTCCATTTCAAGTCTCCCGCGCGCACGGACTGTCTCGTGCGGGCTCTCATGAGTTGGCTGGTGATACATTATCACCATGCCGACCCATGCTAGCCTGGGGCAAGCGCCACACTCCCCGCTGCAAGCGTACCGACAGGGTTAAATAGCCCTGCATCGGTACGCTCAGGAGCCGAGCTCAGGAGCCGATGCTGAAGAAGATCAGCTGAGAGCTGCCTGCCTGCCTCACACACACATCACCGACGGCTCAACTCTCTCTCTCTCTCTCCTCCAAAGACCTGGGTTCCTGCTGCTGCCTCTGCTGCTCCACAAAGTCACGCTAAGTATCAAGTGTAGCAGCAGCTACACTTAACCCTGTCTCTCCTGCTGTAACCCTTGCTTCCCTGA
Source organism: Rhinoderma darwinii (assembly GCF_050947455.1). Lineage (NCBI taxonomy): Eukaryota > Metazoa > Chordata > Amphibia > Anura > Rhinodermatidae > Rhinoderma > Rhinoderma darwinii. Next base: position 239,444,475 of record NC_134689.1, on the reverse strand, counting down.
GTTAACCCCTTGATACTGTCCCTACTGTCCCTGAGTTAACCCTTGCTGTCCCAGAGTCCCTGAGTTAACCCTTGCTTCCCTGAGTTAACCCTTGCTTCCCTGAGTTAACCCCTTGCTTCCCTGAGTTAACCCCTTGCTGTCCCAGAGTCTGTCCCAGAGTCCCTGAGTTAACCCTTGCTTCCCTGAGTTAACCCTTGCTTCCCTGAGTTAACCCCTTGCTCTCCCTGAGTAAGTTAACCCCTTGCTCTCCCTGAGTTAACCCTTGCTGTCCCAGAGTCCCTGAGTTAACCCTTGCTGTCTGTTTTACACAGTAACCCATTCCCCTTGTTCCTCCTTATCCCGTATTAACCCTTAGTGTATAGGGAAAGTTATATTAGGAGGGAGTGGGATAGAGATAGAGAGCGTGTGAGAATCACAAGTAACTTATGTTTATTGTGTTGTAACGTAACTGTATTCTGTGTATGTTTATGTAAGTGGGTGGCGGTATAATATCTTGATACCGTGTTTATACTGTACGGTGATTAGTTACTGTATTATACATATGAGAGTGATTACTGTATGTTAATAAATATTACCTTTATTTACTATACGGTCTTATTCCCTTGAGTAGCCGCTAAAGCAATTAGATCGACGTTAGTATAAGGAAAAGGTAGGGGAACTAGGCATAACCCTAGTGACCCTAATTATAAAGGCGGTAGTAATAGTGGGTGCCACTAACCAGTGAATCCCGCTATTACCCCTCCCCCTTTAACATTGGCGAGCCAGCCAGGAGGCTATATGTGTGTATATATATATATGTATATATATATATATGTGTGTATATATATATGTATATATATATATATATATATGTAACCGCCTTTAACATTGGCGAGCCAGCCCATACTGCTTTCAATTTATTTCTGTATTTTTGTACAATAAAATTGTGTTAAAACGTGAACGGCAGATAGGCGGCGAGGCGTGGACAGGTAACGTACATACACGGTGTAGTGTTGGGTTATACTGTGCGCCTAGACCTTTTTGAAGTTCAGACGAGTAACACAATTTTATTTAAGGCTTGATACAGGATATAATTGATCAGCGAACCTATTGTTTTATGTTTTATTTTCTGAGGTATTAACGTCTTTTATTTTGCTTTGCGGCATGCTGCTCTACGGCGACGAATCGTCGGGCGAGCGAGCAACTTATACAAAGGTGTTTGCAGAAGTTTTAACGTCGGTGTTCTTCCGGTGAAGTCCAGCTGATCGGGAAAAGGCGTTCCGGAAGAAAAGGACCTTTTTCAAAACAGCGGGTGACAAGGAGGACAACGCAGACGGAGATGACTTCTGGAACAGTGAGTATGGACTTCTCCACACTTAAACACCTCGCCAAAAACAGTAAATTTAATCCAGTAACACCCACGACATACAAGTCAGCAGGAATGCTGTGGTCCACTCTGCTGGACGAGGCTTATACACATGATAAGTTGTGTATTAGCAAGAGGAGTGTTCTTAACAAAACCTCCAAACGTCTCCACATGCTCGCTAAACTTATCTGTGTGTATGAGGAGACGTGGAAACCTGATCACTCAGAAATGAAGAGTGATTCCCCAAATCTTCACTGCCAGTGTTGTGTCAACAATGTGAAGCAGGTTTGTGATTTGCAGACACAACTGGCAGAGAATGTCCAATGTAGAGATCAGCAAATTTGCATGCTGGAATCGCAGGTGATAGATTTGAGAAATCATGGTGATCATATTGATGCACAGCTGACTGGGTCTTATGCTGTGATCAATGCGTTTAAGGATAAGGCGGCCTCTACGGATGCCATCATTGCCAAGTTGAATGATGAGCTTGCTGCTAGGTCACAATTGGTTGCCAGTATGCAAAACATCATAAAAGATTTCTCAAAAATGTTACCGGCCTTGTCTTTTTCAAGGCCTGATTCTGCTGTAAGTTTGCCCTCTACAGGGCAAAAAGGGGGGAGTAATAAGAGTGATGGATCAGATGTCACAAATCGTGATCCCATCCGGAATCCTGAAGGTAACATTGTTACGAAAGTGTTACGCAAATGTAAGCGTACGATATTTAGAAGTGCGTCCCTAGCCATGCAGAACTTTAAGAGATCATGCACTGCTGACTGCCCTAAGTCCAGCAGAGCATGTACTGTTAAATGTTTTGCATGTGCCGGATCAGGCCATATTGCGAAGTACTGCGAGTCTTTGAGTACTAAGAAATGTGGACCTGTTAAATGCTTTAAATGTGGTCAGATGGGACATATTGCGAGGAACTGCCACGGCATAAGCAACCATGGAAAGCCCAGTGAAATTGCAATAGAAAATGGCCACGTCAGAACAAAACGTGGATTTAGACAAAATGGCTGCACAAGAGTCTCGTTACAGCCTTATGTGCTCCGCCACGTGCTCAAGGGTCTAAATGACAAACCACAACCAGGGAGGTGTTTAGGAAGTTGGCCATAAATTGCATGTTCAGTCTGGTGTTATGTCTGTAATGTGTGTTTATGGTCTGTTGTGTTTGTCCCCAGTTGTCCGTTTGTTTTCATTTGTGTTTTTATTTTGTGGTTCTTTCACATATTCTATTGTGGTATATTCCTGGTTATCAGTAATATGTATTTATACTACATAGGTGTTGCCTGTATTTATAATGCATAATTAGAATACCACTCCAGGAAAACAACTGGAGAATCAACCATTGGATAGGGGTGTATTTGCGCCCAATGTTTTGGTTGCTCTCTATTAGGATAACGTTGAAGTTGTTATTATACTGTGAACTCAGGTTGGGCGGTGCGAACAGGTAACATAAGTTCACGGTGTAGTGTTTTATGTTATTCTGTGCACCTAGACCTGGGGGGTTCAGACAGGTAACACAACTTCATCTGAGGCCTAATGCGAGTGCAATTAAATACAGCGAATAACAGTATGGCTGATTCTTCTGTGTTTAACTGGAGTTAGGAAACTTTGGACAGGGGGAGGTAACCCTGGCATTACACCCATATCTTGATTTTAAGATAATGGGTTTGGTAAGACAGGGATATAGTTCTACAAACCTGAGAATTGTGAGGAACCACAAAAACAGTGCTTCATCCACAGCTCCCCTCGGATATCCTGACAGACACCAGTGTTGGGATACCGAGGGGTCCTGTGATATGAAGGCTAATCCAATGCCCTCCTCAAGATATGGGTCAAGGATATTGGTGCTGGTATCTAATGCAGAATGCCACGCGACTAACTGCACCGAAAGAGGCATACTCCTCCCCGGAGCATACTGTACCCTTAATCCCGTATTAGGCGTTGATGTGGCGGATCAAAAGGGAAGAACTCCGGTGACACCTGAAAAAAGGCTCGACATCCGTCCAGACACCCCTGTGAGACTCCAGACGATTCCTCTTGGGTTTGGCATCGAACTAAGAAATCTCCTGCTAGACTTCAATGATGAAGAGGATGTCGTGGAGAAACTGAAAGATTCCCAACACCAAGCCACTATTCAGTTGGAACATGACACTAAAAAGATCACAGGAATTGTGAACAACCTTGACGCGGACGCGGAAGTGTCTTGGTGGGAGAGCTTGTTTGGATATAGTTCCTTCTTCAACTTGCTCATCCACCCAGTGATAATCCTTCTCACTCTTGTGGCGATTATGTACGTTGGACTGTTCTGCGTGTACCGACGAATGAAAGGACTGGTTGAGCAAATACAACGAGGTCAAGCAGAAAGCCACGAATACATTCGTAGACGGGGTCTAAGGACCTAGTGATAAAGTCCTGCGACCCAGAATTGTTTATTATTGTATGTGTATATATATATATATATATATTTGTAAAGTGTAAATCTTAATCAATGGGTCGTACAAAATTTTCAAGGTGTACATATAGACATTCTAGGTGTTGATATGTGTTCGCAACATAGGCATACTCAGTGAGGACGTGCCCGTCCCACAGCGAGTGAGTGTGTACATGGAGGCGGGCATATATTTACAGCCTGTAGTCACCTCATTTACATGTGTACCTTGCACGTGTTTATGGAGGGGTAGTGTGAGATGCTGTTTGAGCATGAATCTCTATATGTACATATACCTATGGTTGGTGGGGGAATATTTTTGTATGTTTGGTTATTTTTCACTTTGTTTGTATGATTGGGTAGTGTGTAGGTACCCTTAGGGACAGGTAAGGTATTCACACACCCTTGTAGGTATTTGCCACCTCAACCTGAGAACTGGTATGGTCAATATGATGATGGATTGAATGTCAGAGGGGAAATGGAAGGCGATGCTCCACCCCACAGTAGATTCCTGGGTACCAAGACCTCACCTCCTCCTCGGGGATGATAACCTGCCATGATGAAGACCTGGATATCGGCCCACAAAGATTGTTTCGTCTTCAATCAAGATGCTGGGAAAAGTTGGAAAAGTAATGGATCACGTACAAAAGGTTGTTGAAAGGCAGACTAAGCCATTCCAAGGCTGACCATATGAGGGCACAAGTAGCCTTACACGGGTCGGCATGCTAAAATTGGATCGGCCACTGGAAAGACCTGCTGACGCCACTTAAGAGGAAGAAACTCCAAGCAAGAAAGAACAAGAAATCTGCGGCTCATGGACTTTGAGATTTTCAAATGAGCTTTGTTCGTTTGATGAGCTTTGAGGCTTCGTTCTATGGACTGTGAGTTTATTTCAACCCCGTTCTATGGACTATGAAGGTTTCTTTGTTCTATGGACTATGAAGGTTTCTTCGTTCTATGGACTATGAAGGTTTCTTCGTTCTATGGACTATGAAGTTTTCATTTCAACTTCGTCTGATGAGCTTCGAGGCTTCGTTCTGTGGACTATGAAGGTTTTATTTCAACTTCGTCTGATGAGCTTCGAGGCTTCGTTCTATGGACTATGAAGGTTTCTTCGTTCTATGAACTATGAAGGTTTCATTTCAACTTCGTCTGATGAGCTTCGAGGCTTCGTTCTATGGACTGTGAGTTTTATCGCAACTTCGTTCTATGGACTAGGAGATTTAATTTCATCTTCATTCTGTGAACTTTGAGGTTTCGTTTCTTTGGACACTAGACTCCAGAGTCAGAGGACTGGCGGGAAGGTGTCCTTGAGGAGATAGCTGATGTCGAATATCTAGGTCTAATAGTATACTTCCTTCCATCTCAGACCATTACCAGTAACCGGAGAGGTTGAGGGGGTAAATAGAACCCCACAAACACTTCCCCAAATTGCATTGTCGAGTCCCCGACAACAGGGGGATTGTAAAGGGAAGTGTCCATATATATATATATATATATATATATATATATATATGTATGTATATATATATATGTATGTATATGTTGTATATGTGTGTGTATATATATGTATATATATATATATGTATATATATATATATATACACATATATATAATATATATGTTTATGTATAGTACATATAATGTATCATGAGCCAGGGCTGTAACAGCCCTGGTCATGAATACGGTTGGAAGCAGAGCAGGACAATTAGCATGTCCCTGCTTTGTTAGGAAACCATGGAGACAAGGGATAGTTATCCCCTGTCTCCATTTCAAGTCTCCCGCGCGCACGGACTGTCTCGTGCGGGCTCTCATGAGTTGGCTGGTGATACATTATCACCATGCCGACCCATGCTAGCCTGGGGCAAGCGCCACACTCCCCGCTGCAAGCGTACCGACAGGGTTAAATAGCCCTGCATCGGTACGCTCAGGAGCCGAGCTCAGGAGCCGATGCTGAAGAAGATCAGCTGAGAGCTGCCTGCCTGCCTCACACACACATCACCGACGGCTCAACTCTCTCTCTCTCTCTCCTCCAAAGACCTGGGTTCCTGCTGCTGCCTCTGCTGCTCCACAAAGTCACGCTAAGTATCAAGTGTAGCAGCAGCTACACTTAACCCTGTCTCTCCTGCTGTAACCCTTGCTTCCCTGAGTTAACCCCTTGATACTGTCCCTACTGTCCCTGAGTTAACCCTTGCTGTCCCAGAGTCCCTGAGTTAACCCTTGCTTCCCTGAGTTAACCCTTGCTTCCCTGAGTTAACCCCTTGCTTCCCTGAGTTAACCCCTTGCTGTCCCAGAGTCTGTCCCAGAGTCCCTGAGTTAACCCTTGCTTCCCTGAGTTAACCCTTGCTTCCCTGAGTTAACCCCTTGCTCTCCCTGAGTAAGTTAACCCCTTGCTCTCCCTGAGTTAACCCTTGCTGTCCCAGAGTCCCTGAGTTAACCCTTGCTGTCTGTTTTACACAGTAACCCATTCCCCTTGTTCCTCCTTATCCCGTATTAACCCTTAGTGTATAGGGAAAGTTATATTAGGAGGGAGTGGGATAGAGATAGAGAGCGTGTGAGAATCACAAGTAACTTATGTTTATTGTGTTGTAACGTAACTGTATTCTGTGTATGTTTATGTAAGTGGGTGGCGGTATAATATCTTGATACCGTGTTTATACTGTACGGTGATTAGTTACTGTATTATACATATGAGAGTGATTACTGTATGTTAATAAATATTACCTTTATTTACTATACGGTCTTATTCCCTTGAGTAGCCGCTAAAGCAATTAGATCGACGTTAGTATAAGGAAAAGGTAGGGGAACTAGGCATAACCCTAGTGACCCTAATTATAAAGGCGGTAGTAATAGTGGGTGCCACTAACCAGTGAATCCCGCTATTACCCCTCCCCCTTTAACATTATGTAAAAACGAAATTTAGAAAAAAATCTAAATCTTATACTTGCTAGAATTCTGTTTCTTCGTTCGGGCCGGCCTCCTGGGATGACGTTTCACCCCATGTGACCGCTGCAGCCAATCTCAGACTCCAGCAGTCATATGGGATAAAATGTCATCCCAGGGCTGCAGTGTAGCGATGCTGTGTGGCACTATATATAAGGAAGGGAGCTCTGTGTGACACTATATACAACGGGGGAGTGCTGCGTGATGCTATCTATAGGGGGCTGCGTGATGCTATCTATAGGGGGCTGTGTAATGCTATCTATAGGGGGGCTGAGTGTAGCGCTATCTACTAGGGGTTGTGTGTGTGGTGCTATCTACAGGGGTGTGTGTGTGTGTGTAGCTATCTACATGGGGGGTTGGCGCTATCTACAGGGGGTACTGTGTATTTGGTGCTTTACTCTACAGTGTGTGACACAATTACTGTATATTCAGGGGTGCAGTGCATGGTGATATTATATTTAGGGGCTGCAGAAATTGGTCATGGCCGGGAGAAGTCGTCATGAGCTCTGGACCGGATGGAGAAAAAGAGAGGAAAAAAACGACTAGCATCTGAGACGTCATCACCTGTGAGTCACTGGATTTGTAGAGAATCTGTCCCCTCTCCTGACATGTTTATTATAGGAATTCCTTGTATTCCACATAATGTCTTTGTGAAGTCCAGGACTAATAGAAAAATTGGTGTTACCATTCCCCTTGTCAGGAGGATGTGTCCCTACACAATGTGATGCTGTCAGTATGTAGGGACACATCCCTGTGAAAGGGGAATCGTAACACCCATTTGTTAATGCTTGCGCAAAAAGGTAGTGTTAGCAATAGTTACGGTGCGGCATGGTGGCGGTGGCGAAGAGGGGCCCACGTTTGGGTAACAGCCCAGGGCCTATGGTCTACTTAATCCGCCACTGACTGTGTGGATAATAGGGGGAAGGGGAGGGAGGAAGCCAAGAAGAGGCGGGGAGTGTGCTCTCCTCATGATTACACCAGTCTCATAACTATGGGTCCGGAATATTCTTTTATTGCTGCTGTCAGCCAAATGGGCTAATATCTTTTTGTGCCATTTTGGCTAAGGGGAGAAAGGACCTGTCCCTGTAATATGCTACACTCACCTATTGCAGCATAATGAGGTGAATGATCCACTTTAGACAAATTAGGGCTTTTCTGGGTGGTGTTCCTGATATGCTATGATTAGTACTTACCAAAAGTGGCCCAAGGAAGGATAACCAATGAGCCCTCAACAGGGTCATGGGCGCCCAAGGCTCATTGATGGGTGTGGGGAGTGAGAGCTAGCCCATCTAGTCCGATCCCACAGAAGCTACTGCTGCACAAATTGGCTATAATAGAACGGTGTGAAAACACACAGAGCATTGCAGCCTGCTGTGTTTGTGGTTGCATAGCCCCAGACAAGCCAGAGTCACCGTGCTAAAAACACCTACAATGGGCATGTGAGCTTCAGAACTGGACCATGGAGCAATGGAAGGAGGTGGCTTGGTTTGATGAAATATTTTTATTTTACATCATGGGGATGACTGGGTTCATGTGCATTGCTTACTAGGAGATGGCACCAGGATTCACAATAGGAGGAAGGCAAGCCAGAAGGGGCAGTGTGAAACTCTGGGCAATGTTCGGCTGGGAAACCTTGGGACCTGGCATTCATGTGGCTGTTACTTTGACACATACCACCTACCTAAACATTGTCTGAGACCAAGTACACTCCTACATGGCAACAGTATTCCCTAATGTCAGTGGCTTCTTACAGCAGGATAATTCGCCATTACTACAAAAATTGTTCAGGTATGGTTTGACCAAAGGTTCAAGGTATTGACTTGGCCTCCAAATTCATTCGATCTCTGATTGAACATCTGTGGAACGTGCTGAAAAAGAAAGTCTGATCCCTGGAGGCCCCACCACACAACTTACAGGACTTAAAGCATCTGCTGCTAACATCTTGGTGCCAGATACCAGAGAATACCATTTGAGGTCTTGTGGAGTTCATGCCTTGATGGGTCAGAGCTGTTTTGGCAGCACAAGGAGAACCTGCATAATATTAGGCTAGAGTTTTTAATGTTATCACTGAACGGTGTATGTCTATGGATAGTGTGTGAAATGGATCATTAAAATATCAAATGTAAATTGCATCCTATTTGTAATGTATTATCTTTTTTCTGATGTTTCCACTTTTTCAATAAATTTATATTATGCGTAGAATAGAAAAAATATATGTTGTTACCAGGAAACTGTCAACAAGTTGCTATTAATGGATCTGCAATTGTTATTAAATAACTGTTATAGATGCATGCACAAGAGTTTACTGTTCTCATCAACCTGTGAGTTTAATTGGTATAATTCAAGTTCCCCCTACAGTCCAGCTCTTAAAGGGATCCTGTCATCAACATCTTACCTGTTAAACTCGCCGGACCCCTCAATGGCCGCAGCTGTCCAGAGTTCATATCTGTTCTCTTCTTTCCTGAAGTCCTCCTCTGTCAGTAAATATAGTCGTTTAAACTTTTCCCGCCTTTTATGGTAATTATTTTTCCCTCTGGGATGCAGCTTCTTAACCACGCCCACTGTCACCACCTGTCCGGCCCTGACTGGCTAAGGAGCTGTCAATCAAAAAGAAGGAGGTGGAGTCCACTCTGAGATGCTGAAGGAATGAAAACCTGACTCTTTTCAGATGAAGATTTGACTCTTTTCTGCTCATTTGCATACGGCGTGGGACCACTGAAAAACGGAATACTAAAGCTACAGAGCTTACTTAGAACATATTTATAGCTTAGATGACAATGATTTTTCACCCACTTTCACCAGGTATTGCTGGCTTTATAGCTAAAATGCTGGTGACAGGTTCCCTTTAACACTGCCCGGGTCTCCACACAACCCATAATTAGAATAACAATGTATTAAGTCATTTGAAGATCAATCAAAAGCAGGAGCAAACATTCTTCCAGGTAGAAACAGATATTTTTCTATACTGTAGACAATAAGTGACAACACCAAAAGTGGTAATGAAGATATATTACTTAGGAGGCTATGTTTTTCATTTGCTGACAGCTGTCAGCTACAAAGTTGTAGCTATACAGGGTGGGCCATTTATATGGATACACCTATTGTTTTTCTTGTGAAATTCTCGATAAGTTTGATGTGTCACATGACCCTCTTCCCATTGAAAAAACTAAAGTTGGATACAAAATGGCCGACTTCAAAATGGCCGCCATGGTCAACGCCCAGCTTGAAAAGTTTCCCCCCTCCCATATACTAATGTGCCACAAACAGGAAGTTAATATCACCAACCATTCCCATTTTATTTAGGTGTATCCATATAAATGGCCCACCCTGTACTTTAAAGACCATTAAAGCATATTTCCTCCAAAACACTATTAATATACAGACAGAGTAACATCCATGGATACATACACAATTAGAGGCAATTCCTTAAACAAATGACCCCCTAAGTACTATTTTCTGGATCAGGTCTTAAATAGTACAGAACTTCATTAAGACAGGTTGTATTGCATATCCTACACACCATTACAATTTTTTTTTTTATTTTTTTTAAAAACAGTGTTTCTGAGACCACAGCATAGCCTAACAACTTAAGAGCCCTACAAGTTGATTTATTTTCTTGATTTACATTCATATGTTTAATCAAATATACAGTAATCTAGGAAGGGGTATATTTATGTCCCCGACAAACATCATACTAGTAAACTAAATAACTTTTCATTAATTGACATATTTATTTTCTACTAATATACAGTATAAAACTCATTTAAATGTTTACTTCAAAATAATATTAAAATCGCTCATCGCTCAATTACTGAACCTAAGCCCAGCTCAAGCAATTACTAGCTATTTCAACATGAATATCTAGCCATAAATTTAGCTGTAAACCAGACCCTTAACATGCGTATCATCTTTCAGAAGAAGAATTTAATATACAATTACTCTAATAATGTAACACACCATAATACGTGCATTTTTATGCTTAAAGGAAGGGGTTTTCCCATGAAGGACATTTATGACATATGCACAGGATATATCATCAATGTCAGATAGATGCAGGTCCCACCTCTGGGACCCGCACCTATCTCTAGAACTGGGCCCCCTAATCCCCATTCTAGCTTTTTGTGCTCACGCTGTCTCCCAGCCACTTCCTGATTATATTGGCGGGAGTTACGGAAACAGCGTAACTCGCTGAGCTACGCTGTTTCTGTAACTCCAATAGTAGTGAATGGTATATACACAAGTAGCGTAACATGCGAGCTACTCTGTTTCCGTAACTACCATTCAGATCTATTGGAGTTAATAAAACAGCATGGCTCAGCGAGTTATGCTGTTTCTGTAACTCCCGACCATGTAATCAGTAAGTGACCGGGAGGCAGCGTGAGCACAAAAGCTAGAACGGGGTTTAGGGGGCCCCATTCTAGAGATAGGTGCGGGTCCCAGAGGTGGGACCCTCATCTATCTGACATTTATGACATATCCTGTGCATATACTACAAACAAAAAGAGTTGGTCAGCTCCTCCTAAAACATGAAATAGATATGCAGGTGCATATCTATTTCATGTTTTAGGAGGAGCTGACCAACTCTTTTTGTTTGTAGTATTTGCATTGGGGCGGTGACTGCTTCCATTTTGGTCGTGCTCTCCACCCACCTGTCCTGGGCTGTTTTTAATTAGAACAGAATATATTTGGTTCCTGCCTGGCCTGAGCTCACTGTGTGCTCAGCCCAAGAGAGAGAGGTAAGTCTCCAAAATAGGGATATAATGTTCAGTGCAGTGACCCCCTGACAGAGGCCGCCTTGTCGTGGGAGGTGGGCTCGCACATTTTGATCAAACTGAGCGCTAAGAACCTCACATTTATTAACATAATAACTATAGCAGTAATGCAATAAAAATGCATAATAAACAATAAGTGTGTGTATATATATATCAGCGCCTGCGGTGTGCATCTGTATTTTCTTGTTACTGATATCCCGTGCATATGTCATAAATGTGCTTAATTGGAAAACCCCTTTACTGACTTTGGAAATCTTGACATATACTTCTTTGGAAGATGTTTATAAATTACAAACTAATTTAGACACACTGGGGCAGATTTAACAATGTATTTACCCTAGTTTTTTAATTTCTGTAAGTGGGACAGAGCTTTAGAGTAGTTTATATATTTTTCTATTATCTGAAATTCCATCCTAATCCATTAACAGGGGGTGTGCGACTGAGAGACTGGTGCACCACTTAAATGGTAATTCAGTATTTATAAATCTCACTGATTACTTAGAAATCCACTAGGCAAATTAAATTCAATGAGGATAAATGTAAATCTACAGTATGTGCCTGGGCACTAATAATCTACCATATTTTTCGGACTATAAGACGCACTTTTTGTCCTAAAAACTGAGCTGTAATCTTGTTTTGCGTCTTATAGTCTGAATGGATGCAGCTGCCAGTGTATGAAGAAGCAGGAGACTGAGCTCCTTGATTCAAAGGTCCTTGCAGTGCAGTGTTATGGAATCAGCATGTCCGGTGCTGTGTGTAAAATATTTCTGTTATCTGCACACTGAGCAGTCACATCTTACACACAAAATTCAGTAAAATCTGACTGTTCAGTATTCAGATAACAGACATTTGTACACACTGCACATTAAATCTATGCAGGTACTGATCTGCAAAGACCTTCTAGCCATGCCCCCTCCTCCTTTGAACGAGCAGCATCAAATCTAAAGCAGATTCATCTCCATTAACCCCTGCCTCTTCACTCTTCTGATGTTTGGTGAGTTCAGGAAAGGGTGATGGCACAATAGCTTCCAATACATTGTATCACTGTGGCTGGCATTGTGATGGGGTACTGAATCTGTACCATATCACCTGAATACTGCCCATATGAAATGTACAGTAAAAAAAAAACAACATTTTTCTTCTCTTTTAAGCTTCAAATTTTGTGTGCCTCCTATAGTCCAAAAAAAATACAGTACATGCACCATATGATAGAGTAAAAGTGTGAGAGATACAAGCAGAGATTGATCTGGGTGTATTAGCAGATCATAGACTTACAAATTTACAAAGCATTAGTGCGGCTTCATCTCAAATATGCAGCTCAGTTATAGATCAATGTAAACAACCTTAAAAACCCCAATGACACAAGTTCAGAAGATAATATATAATGAATCTTCATTAATTATGCATGACAAATTTAGGCATTTTGATCAGAAAATGAAAATGTTAAAACCGTGTTAGGAAAGATATGTAGTACACATATGGCAATACTCCATACTTCAGATAATATACAATCAAGCATCAATCAGAACAAGTTTAGCATATTCAGTACCCAAGGGGGAAAGTCATACCTAAATGTACAAATATTCAACCAATGAAGTAGTAATGTACTTAAATTATTATTAATTCTAATATATACTATTTATTCTAACCTTAGTAATGTGTACAATAATTACTCCAAAAGATAGGTGATAAAATAAGAATATTAAGTGATATAGATAAATCAAAACCAATAATTTTTAATATATATATATATATTGTTCTAATCCATGGCCAGAAATGCAGTTAGGATAACGTTCCTCAAATTGTGCATAATGACCTATAATGGTAAAACCATCATACAGCTGTGGGGCAACTCTATCTCCATCCCGCCCCTCATTCAGAGCCCCAAGTCAACCTGTTATCAATCATCATAAACAAGATTGTGCAAAGTTGTCCCAAAAATCACAAATACAGTGAAGGAAATAAGTATTTGATCCCTTGCTGATTTTGTAAGTTTGCCCACTGTCAAAGACATGAACAGTCTAGAATTTTTAGGCTAGGTTAATTTTACCAGTGAGAGATAGATTATATTAAAAAAAAAACAGAAAATCACATAGTCAAAATTATATATATTTATTTGCATTGTGCACAGAGAAATAAGTATTTGATCCCTTTGGCAAACAAGACTTAATACTTGGTGGCAAAACCCTTGTTGGCAAGCACAGCAGTCAGATGTTTTTTGTAGTTGATGATGAGGTTTGCACACATGTTAGATGGAATTTTGGCCCACTCCTCTTTGCAGATCATCTGTAAATCATTACGATTTCGAGGCTGTCGCTTGGCAACTCGGATCTTCAGCTCCCTCCATAAGTTTTCGATGGGATTAAGGTCTGGAGACTGGCTAGGCCACTCCATGACCTTAATGTGCTTCTTTTTGAGCCACTCCTTTGTTGCCTTGGCTGTATGTTTCGGGTCATTGTCGTGCTGGAAGACCCAGCCACGAGTCATTTTTAATGTCCTGGTGGAGGGAAGGAGGTTGTCACTCAGGATTTGACGGTACATAGCTCCATCCATTCTCCCATTGATGCGGTGAAGTAGTCCTGTGCCCTTAGCAGAGAAACACCCCTAAAACATAATGTTTCCACCTCCATGCTTGACAGTGGGGACGGTGTTCTTTGGGTCATAGGCAGCATTTCTCCCTCCAAACACGGCGAGTTGAGTTAATGCCAAAGAGCTCAATTTTAGTCTCATCTGACCACAGCACCTTCTCCCATTCACTCTCAGAATCATCCAGATGTTCATTTGCAAACTTCAGATGGGCCTGTACATGTGCCTTCTTGAGCAGGGGGACCTTGCGGGCACTGCAGGATTTTAATCCATTACGGCGTAATGTGTTACCAATGGTTTTCTTGGTGACTGTGGTCCCAGCTGCCTTGAGATCATTAACATGTTCCCCCCGTGTAGTTTTCGGCTGAGCTCTCACCTTCCTCAGGATCAAGGATACCCCACGAGGTGAGATTTTGCATGGAGCCCCAGATCGATGTCGATTGACAGTCATTTTGTATGTCTTCCATTTTCTTACTATTGCACCAACAGTTGTCTCCATCTCACCCAGCATCTTACTTATGGTTTTGCAGCCCATTCCAGCCTTGTGCAGGTCTATGATCTTGTCCCTGACATCCTTAGAAAGCTCTTTGGTCTTACCCATGTTGTAGAGGTTAGAGTCAGACTGATTAATTGAGTCTGTGGACAGGAGTCTTTTATACAGGTGACCATTTAAGTCAGCTGTCTTTAATGCAGGCACCAAGTTGATTTGGAGCGTGTAACTGGTCTGGAGGAGGCTGAACTCTTAATGGTTGGTAGGGGATCAAATACTTATTTCTCTGTGCACAATGCAAATAAATATATATAATTTTGACTATGTGATTTTCTGTTTTTTGTTTTTTTTTAAATATAATCTATCTCTCACTGGTAAAATTAACCTAGCCTAAAAATTCTAGACTGTTCATGTCTTTGACAGTGGGCAAACTTACAAAATCAGCAAGGGATTAAATACTTATTTCCTTCACTGTACATAAAATAGATCCATTCCTCACATCTATCCCATTCTATATCCCACCTCAAGAGCCCAATGGGAAATGCAACCCGTATTTCTAATACACAGAATTCTAAAAAAGAGGGTTAAAGAAAATTAGATGTCCAATACCCCCACCAATTAATTTGTATGCATGCAAACCGGAACCATAACCACAATGAGAGATACTGATTATAGGACACTTTCTGATTTAATCCTAAAGGAGAGGCCGTGCATAATTGAATGATCTACTTACATGAAATTTGTTTCAGTGACTTCAATAGATTCCCTCCCCTCAATCTCAGATCCTAAATCTATAGTTCAAATCCTAAATTTCTGCCATCTTCATTTAAGTTTTTCTTCTTGAAAAGGTCCGGGAATTGGTTCAGTTTAATAATCTTGTTCATATCTTGTGGATCAGTTTTTGAAACTGCCCTGAAGTCCTTAGAATATTCTTTTATTCTCATCTTTTGGGCCCCATGCACATGACCGTATTTTCATCTATCCGTAAAAACTGTCCGTAAATACGGATCCATAGTCATCCGTATTTCATCTGTATATACAGATCCGTAAAAAAAAAGAGGGAGGCTGCAAATTATGTCACCAACATGTTGCATAGCAATGCTTCTGTAAATACGGACGGTTTATGGATGCACATCTGTAGCCGTCCGTATTTACGGAAGTGCCCATAGGCTTCTAAGGGAGAGGCCGTGCCGTAATTACGGACAAGAACAGGACAGGTTCTATAGTTTTTTCAGCATGGAGACCCATCAGTAAAAATACTGAAAGGTGTCCGTGGCCAATAGAAATGAATGGGTCCATAATTAGGAAATATACGGTCGTGTGCATGGGGTGTGACATCCACACCCGCGGACCGTTGGGATTACTCACCCCTCCACGGCCGCAGCCATGGACTTGTGAGCGCTGACTCGCATCTCCTCCCGAGGAGACGCCAGCACTCACTTCTGCTCCGCTCTGCTGTGTCCCGTACGTTGCACGCGCATGCTCCTGCCGGTCTTAAAGGGCCAGTACACGCACATGTAAAACATCATTAATTAGCCCATGATCACCCTGGACTATAAGAAGGGCTCTGTCCTTTTACTCTTTGCTTGGGTGTTGTTTGTATTCTGCTGCTAGTCTTGCAAATGGTCCCGTAATCGTATCCTGTTCCCGGTGTTCCCGTACCCTACTACCCGTATCCCGTGCTGTATTTGTTCTTGTGCCATCTCTAGTGTGGAGTCGCATTGTGCTGTCTATTACGCCTGCTGTGTTAAACTACGTCTAGTGTCCTCCGCCACGTCTTGCATCACCTGCTGCCAAAGGTTCCGTCTGTGCCTAGCTGTTACTACTGTGTGGACTATCACAGGTACCCATGTGCTTGAACTATATATATTGACTTGGTACACTGTTGTTTGGCCAGCTACTATCCCGCTACAGCAGTGTGGCTCAGCCCAGCCTGTGCCCAACACTCCCTGGTAGCATATAGAAATGGATTTTGTCACCGATCTTCCTTCCTCAGCAAGATTCAATACTTTCTGGGTAGTAGTGGACCGGTTCTCGAAGATGGCACATTTTATCCCGCTGACCAGCCTACCTTCTGCCTCTCGACTGGCTAATCTCGCTTGCATGGTCTGCCCCTTCATATCGTGTCTGATCGAGGGGTTCAGTTCACCTCGAAATTCTGGAGAGCCCTCTATAAATTTCTAGATATGAAATTGGACTTTTCCTCAGCCTACCATCCCCAGTCCAATGGCCAAGTCGAGAGCATTAATCAAATCATGGAGAATTATCTTCCCCACTTCATCACCATGCAGCACGATGACTGGGTACAGCTTCGTCCATGGACCGAGTTCTCATACAACATCCACACAAGTCCACTGCTTCCACACCGTTCTTCCTTTTCTACGGCCAACATCCATGAATCCCTCTACCTGTGTCGACTACATCTCAGGTATGACTCTGACTCTGCATTTGGCGACTTTCTGCACATCTGGCAATAGACCTGTTCCTCTATTCTTCTGGCAGTCTATCGCATGAGGCGAAAGGCGGACACAAGAAGAAGAGAGCCGGCTCAGTATCTTCCGAGTACTAAAGTCTGGCTGTCCTCAAGGAATATCCGTCTGAAGGTGCCTTTATACAAATTTGCTCACAGGTCCCTCCAACCTTTTGAGATCCTGCATCAAATTAACCCAGTCTCTTATATGCTTCGGCTGCATCTTACCCTCAAAATCCCCAACTTCTTTCATGTGTCCCTCCTGAAGCCTGTGGTCCTGAACCACTACACTAAAACTCCTAGTCCTGCAGTTGCTCCCAGCAGTTCTTCCGATGTGTTTGAGGTAAAGGAGATCCTGGACTTCAAGAGAGTAGGAGGAAGGACTTTTTATGTGGTGGATTGGAAGAGGGTTGCTCCAGAGGAGTGGTCCTGGGAGCCAGAAGAGAACCTCAATGCCCCTATCCACATTAAGAAGTTTGTCTCTCGCTCTTGTCTCAAAAAGCGGGAGCATAAGAGGAGGGACACTATAACATCCACGGCCGCGGATCGTCAGGGTTTACTCACTCCTCAACGGCTGCAGCCATGGACTTGTGAGCGCTGGCCCGCATATCCTCCCAGGAGACAACAGCACTCACTTCCGCTCCGCTCTGCTGTGTCCCATAGGGTGCGCGCGCACGCTCGCGCCCGGCCTTAAAGGACCGGTGCGCGCACATGTAAAACATCATTAATTAGCCCATGATCACCCTGGACTATAAGAAGGGCTCTGCCCTTTTACTCCTTTTCTGAGCGTAGTTTGTATTCCACTGTTAGTCTTGCCAATGGTCCCATAATCGTATCCTGTTCCCTGTGTTCCCATGCCCTACTACCCGTATCCTGTATCCCATGCTGTACTTGTTCTTGTGCCATCTCTAGTCTGGAGTCGCGTTGTGATGTCCGTTACACCTGCTGTTTTACACCAAATCTGGTGTCCTCCACCACGTCTTGCATCACCTGCTGCCAAAGGTTCCGTCTGTGCCTAGCTGTTACTACTGTCTGGACTATCACAGGTACCCTTGTGCTTGGACTATATATATTGACTTGGTACACTGTTGTTTGGCCAGCTGCTATCCCGCTATGGCGGTGCTGTCCAGTGAATCCACACACCCACACACTGTGACATGGGGCCTTACTGGATTGATATTCTTGTGTAAATAAGCCCACATGGGTCAGTCAGTGAGAGAGTTTATCCAAATTAAAGAGGCTCTGTCACCAGATTTTGCAGCCCCTATCTGCTATTCCAGCAGATAGGCGCTGCAATGTAGATTACAGTAACGTTTTTATTTTTAAAAAACGAGCATTTTTGGCCAAGTTATGACCATTTTTGTAGTTATGCAAATGAGGCTTGCTAAAGTCCAAGTGGGTGTGTTTAAAAGTAAAAGTCCAAGTGGGCGTGTATTGTGTGTGTACATCGGGGCGTTTTTAATACTTTTACTAGCTGGCCGTTCTGATGAGAAGTATCATCCACTTCTCTTCAGAACGCCCAGCTTCTGACAGTGCAGACACAGCGTGTTCTCGAGAGATCACGCTGTGTCGTCACTCACAGGTCCTGCATCGTGTCAGACGAGCGGGGACACATCGGCACCAGAGGCTACAGATGATTCTGCAGCAGCATCGGCGTTTGCAGGTAAGTAGCTACATCGACTTACCTGCTAACGCCGATGCTGCTGCAGAATCAACTGAAGCCTCTGGTGCCGATGTGTCCGACACGATGCAGGACCTGTGAGTGACGTCACAGATCTGCACTGCCAGAAGCTGGGCGTTCTGAAGAGAAGTGGATGATACTTCTCGTCAGAGCGCCCAGCTAGTAAAAGTATTAAAAACGCCCCGATGTACGCACATAATACACGCCCACTTGGACTTTTACTTTTAAACACACCCACTTGGACTTTTGCAAGCCTCATTTGCATAACTACAAAAATGGTCATAACTTGGCCAAAAATGCTCGTTTTTTAAAAATAAAAACGTTACTGTAATCTACATTGCAGCGCCTATCTGCTGCAATAGCAGATAGGGGCTGCAAAATCTGGTGACAGAGCCTCTTTAACTATCAGACTTAATATTGTCCACATGGGTATAACCCCCACTTTGGACCCCGTGAGTCAAAAATAAATTTAACCTTAGTGGAATATAATGACTCAAAAAGTTTTGCTATGTTTAGCCACATGTGGTTTGGGGAAATAAACCTTTTCAAATACAGATCAATGTGGGACAAAGATGATTAAAGATGGCATTCACATCATGCCACATATCAGACACTTATCAGAAGATTTCTTTAACTTTGGAATTAGCAAAGAACTTCCATCGGCTTCTCTTTGATAGCTTCTTTTTTTTTTATATTATGATGCTGATGCTTGTTCGTCAAAATTAATCTGGGAATCTCAAATCCATTTGGTTCACAAAAATTGTGTTGTTGATCTAGTTCCATAGGTGAAATGAGGACAAATTTTGTATTCACAGGTCTTAATGTTGCTATCAGTTTTTACTGTGATTTTAATATCCAAGAACTTAATACTTTGTTGACTAAGGACATGGGTCAAAAATTCTGACATAAAGCCATCCAGATCATCTTGAGACCCCTGCCATATAAACTGGATGTCATAAATAATGTTATCACCTGGCCCCCAACATCGCCCAGCAGACTAACTCCCAAAGACCTAAGACCTTGTAAATAATGTTTGTACCAACTTACAAAATAATTGGGTGTTAGAACAAATTCCTTCAGAGTCACAAGTACTTCAATCAAGCAAGAATGATAATATGAAATAATGTCAGTAGATGTTGTAGGAACCTAGGCCCCAGAAGTTTTTAATATTCTTTACAGAATCTGTCAAAGCCTAGCGATTTGCCCAGCTTTATGGAATTAATGACTATTTGACTCTCTTCCATAGTTATGGGGGCATTCAGTACAGCTTCCACTTTGACTTGTTTAGGCCTATGCTTAGATGATCGCTTACGAGAATACAGGAGCTGCTGCAGACCGAGCCATCAGACCAGTTCATTGATGGATATGGCTGCGAAAAAGATTCTGCAGCTTCTATGTACCGTGATGCAAAGAAGCTGCAAAAGTAAAGCAGGGCTTTTTTTTTCGATAAAAGTAAATCAAATAAGTTATTTTTAACACAAAATCAAAGCATTTTTAAAAAAAAGTCTCCAAAGGTGCCCATAGCCTTTAGATTGTTGTTTGAACAAACTTTGCATAAAACAATAGTACAAGTGAATATAAGAAACTATGCAATATATCTTATTACAGAAAAATGGCTATTTCTGCACTTATGCTCATTTCCTTCTCCCTTCTAATGTGTCCACTCACTCTGAATATACTTCTAAATGGATAATCAGCTCACTGAAGGATAGTGTTACATGATGACCTTACAAGTCTATGAAGAGGGGGGGGGGCAGAAAGGAGTAAAGTGAGAGAGAAACACACAAAGATGCTGCTCAAGCTTCTAGTAAGTGTTTTAACGCACCCCAGTGCATGATTCACAGCACAGAGGGTGTGCTACAAAGAGATTGGGGAGCAGTATGTTCATTTATCTATGTTTGTTTTGTATAAGATATATTGTAGCAGTCAGGCTTTACTCACTAGCTTAGGGAAAACTGAAAATTAGAAATACAGCCTGCAGAGGGGAAAACTGCTAAAAAAAAAATGCAGCATACAATGCATATAATGGTCAGAAATAGTATTATTCCTCATGTCCACACATATGATTGCTTATTCTAAAAACTCATCTAAAACATTAGGTACGTTTTGAAGGAGCCATTACTGATGGCTCATAATAACACAAATGGGGAGGATTTCAATAAAAGTGAAAGCTTGTATAATACAGGAAAAAAACAGTCTGCTCTAAGAAATATATAGAGCATTGCAGTTTACACTTGCTTTTGCGGTACAGGGCAGAGGAGTGCGGAGCCTTTAAAGGGGTTGTCCAGGCATTTTTTATTGAAGACCCATCCTTAGGATAGGTCATAAATAGAGGTCCAACTCCCGGCACACCCGACGATCAGCTGACTGAAGGTATTTACAAACCACACCCAATGTGGTAATAGGTGGTTACAACAGATATGTTTTTTCCTTTGTTAGTTTGTCTGTAATATAATAGTAGCCGCAGGGCTTAAGAACTAAGAAGAGGGAACTTGTGGCACAATAGCCACCACCAATGGCAGATCATAATATAAGGGGTTTTGGGCGACTGCCCGGGGCCCGAGGCCCATGGCCGCCCAAAGTACATTGCAGTTTTGTCGCGTTTTTGCAGCAAATCGCGGCACAAACTGCGACAGAACTGCGTTGTCTATGTCCTGCAGAAGGACCTGCAGACATAAGGTCACATGACCTTATGTCTGCAGTTCTTATTGCTGTTTGGAGACCTTCAGGTCTATTGCCCGCCAGCTATCAGGGTCATTTTGTAGTCCTTGCACTACCTACAAGGGGGCTCTGGACTGTGTGGCACTACCAACCAGGGGGCTGTGTGGCACTACCAACCAGGTGGCTGTGTGGAACTACCTACCAGGGGGCTGTGGGCTGTGTGGCTCTACCAACCAGGGGGCTGTGGGCTGTGTGGCACTACCAACCAGGGGGCTGTGGGCTGTGTGGCACTACCAACCAGGGGGCTGTGCGCTGTGTGGGACTACCAACCAGCGGGCTTTGGGGCACTACCAACCAGGGGGCTGTGGGGCACTACCAACCAGAGGGCTGTGGGGCACTACCAACCAAGGGCCTGTGGGGCACTACCAACCAGGGGCCTGTGGGGCACTACCAACCAGGGGGCTGTGTGGCACTACCAACCAGGGGGCTGTGGGCTAAGTGGCACTCCCTACCAGGGGTCTTAGCGACACTTCCTATCAGGGGGCAATACGGCACTCCCTACAGGGGGCTGTGCGGCACTCCCTACAGGGGGCTGTGTGGCACTCACTACAGGGGGCTGTGCGGCACTCACTACAGGGGCTGTGCAGCACTCCCTACAGGGGGCTGAGCGGCACTCCCTACAGGGGGCTGTGTGGCACTATCTACAAGGGGGCTGTGTGGCGCTATCTACAAGGGGGCTGTGTGGCGCTATCTACAAGGGGGCTGTGTGGCGCAATCTACAAGGGGGCTGTGTGGCGCTATCTACAAGGGGGCTGTATAGCGCTACCTACAAGGGGGCTTTCGACGATAACTACAAGGGGGCTGTGTGGTGCTACCTACAAAGGGCTGTGTGGTGGTACCCACAAGGGGGCTGTGTGGCGCTACCTACAAGGGGGCTGTCTGGCGCTACCTACAAGGGGCTGTGTGGTGCTACCCACAAGGGGCTGTGTGGCGCTACCTACAAGGGGCTGTGTGGCGCTACCTACAAGGGGCTGTGTGGCGCTACCTACAGGGGGAATCAGTGAGTGGGGGGCTGATGGTCATTTTACTGTGAGTGGGGGGCTGATGGTCATTTTACTGTGAGTGGGGGGCTGATGGTCTTCAAGTGGTTTCCACCTCTGACCTCCAATTGAAATTAATAGGAGGCAGAAAATACCTGCGGCACTCGTTTGGAGCTTTTTTTTCCTGCGTCATTCGCTTCAACAGCTTAAGAAAGAAACCAAATAAAAGGTCACACAACGCTGTCAGTTCCTGAAGAAATTTTGAGGCAGATTTTTTTTGCCTTACAAAAAACGTGTGTGAACATACCCTACGTGTGTAAAATTTGGTGCTGCCTTGAGTCAGAAAAGGTTGGGAAGCTCTTTATTAGGCTACAGGGTCCCGTCATGGAGCAGCTTAGTTCGTTGTGGGAGCGGGGCCTAGGTGAGTATAATTTTTGTTTTTGTTTGGGCGCACTGTCTACAAGGGGGAGGTGCGGGGACTGTATGGCACGATCTACAAGGGGGAGGTTGGGGACTGTATGGCACTGTCTACAAGGGGGAGGTGGGGGACTGTATGCCACTGTCTACAAGGGGGAGGTGTGGGGGGCTGTATGGCACGATACAAAAAGGAGGTGGGGGATTATGGCACTGTCTACAGGGAGTCTGTATGGCAAAATCTACAGGGGGGCACTGAACTGTGTGGGGGCCATTAAGCAGACATTATACTGTGTAGGGGTACTACAGATGGCATAATACTGTGGGCACAATTAGAGGACAAAATTCTGTGTCCTTGAAGGGGCTGTAATATATTATATATTATTATTATTATTATACTGTATGGGGGCACTAAAGGGGCATTATAATTTTTTTATGGGGCATTTTTTTTTAATGATGGGGCGGGGCGCCGAAAGATCATTTTGCACAGGGCGCCATCTATCCTAGGGCCGGCCCTGATTGTGCTTATATAATGATATGTATATATCATTATATGGAATAATTGGCCTGGTTTTGGTATAGGTATTCACATGTGGTGGGAAGTGCTGCATGATCCCGCTCCTTGTGGACAGCAGGAGAATATGGACAAAGCTGCTGAAAAGTGCAGGAGCGAATCCGTTGGAGTGGGGACCTTGTACTGCAACTTATCTTGCGGGGTACAAATTCCCATCATATACTAATATTTCAATATGCACTGCTGCATAAAGGTGAGCATTTTCTATTCTCATCCACCATACTCGCAAAAAGGACAGACTTTTTATGGTGTTATATATCATTGATTTAACAGAACGTAAAAAATATTAAGTTGTTGATCTGGATTTTCAGTCCTAATAGAGTATGATTTGGTAGTGCAGTCTAACTAGTACCCTATAGCATTTGTCAAGCAAGAAAACATAAAAAAAACTAAAGTTTACAAGATATGTACATAGTTTTCAGTATTTATATCCAAAAATAATTGTGCTATATCAAATAAACTACTTCCATCCCTGCTGTAACTCTTGAAATGGATTGACTAGAGTTTGGAAAGCACTAAGTTGGTTTTTAGAGCTTTTATCTGTTGACTATTGAGGTAATTATTTCTAAGCAAAAGAAACGGCTTGCCTTGTGATGCAATATGAAAGTATATTATTTTATTTTGCTTCAATGTATCCATTTGTTATTCATCGTAGGATCCTTCTGCACTGTGTAGTCTATGCAGGGCCGCCATCAGGGGGGTATTAGGGGTAGTGGTGTGAGGGGCCCGGCCAAACCTAATTGAAAGGGGGGCCCGGCAACTGCCTCGACATTCTTTTGGTAGGAAAAAACGGGCCCCTGCAATGGGGCCCGTTTTTTTCACCAAAAGAATGTCGTGAGCTGCTGCTGCTGCTGCTGCGGGCCCCCTCCCCTCGTCATGGGGGGCCGTCAAACCGTCCGCCCGCGCGCGCGCACCCGATCGCGCGCACAATGAAACTCCCGCGCGTGCGCACTCGCGAGCGCGCATCCACAAACGCCCGCACTGGAGACCGCCCGCGCGCGCACCCGCGATCGACCGCGCGCGCACCCGCGACCGGCCGCGCGCGCACCCGCGACCGGCCGCCCGCGCACCCGCGAACGAAGCGCGCGCAGCCGCGGACCCACATGGACAAAACTTACCTGGAGCCTGGCTGGAGGTGAAGGACTGGACGTCTGGACCGAAGACCTCCCCTGGAAGACATCGCCGGAAGAGGACTGGAGTGGGAGCAGCTCTTCTGACACAGTGAGTAAATTATCTCAAAGTGTTGTTTATGTATGGCCCTGTTCACACAGTATTTTGCAGGCAAAAAAAAATCTGCCTCAAAATTCCTTAAAGAATTTTGAGGCAGATTTTGACCTGCCCACACTATCTTGCCGCGTTTTTTTGCTCGCGGCGATTGAGGACAGCAGACAAAAAACGCAGCGAAAAATGCATTTTCTGCCTCCCATTGATTTCGATGGGAGGTCAGAGGCGGAACCGCGGCAAGAAAGGACGTGCTGCTTTTTATTTTTTCCGCGACTGGCTCCCATTGATTTCAGATTAAATAATGGGAGGCGGTTTTGGAAGTTTTTTGGTGCTGATTCTGACGCAGTGTCCGAGTCAATATCAAGGCCCAAAAACTCTGTGAACTGGGCCTTATTGTTAGGGCTTATTCAGACGAACGTGTAATACGTCCGTGCAACGCGCGTGATTTTCACGCGTCTCGCACGGACCTATGTTACTCTGGTGCCGTGCGGACTGTCAGTGATTTTCACGCAGCGTGTGTCCGTGTGTCCGCTGCGTAAAACTCACGACATGTCCTATATTGGTGCATTGTTCGCGCATCACGTACCCATTGAAGTCAATGGGTGCGTGAAAATCACGCCCAGCACTTCCGCAGCCGTATAAACTATGAATGAAAACAGAAAAGCACCACGAGCTACAAACATACAAACAGAGTGTCATAATGATGGCGGCTGCGCGAAAATCACGCAGCCGCGCATCATACGCAGCTGACACACGGAGCTGTTATGGACCTTTTGCATGCGCAAAACGCCAAGTTTTTTGCGCGTGCAAAAAGCACATGCTTGTGTAAATCCGGCCTTAGGGTAGGAACACACTAGGCATGAACGCTGCGGATTTTATGCAACACATTTTATTGTGGAAAATCCGCAGCGTATTACAGTCGCAGCAGAGGGGATGAGATATGAACAAATCTCATCCACACGCTGCAAAAAAAATGGACCTGCAGTGTGGCTTTTGGCTTTTTAAGTCGCATGTCAATGTATTCTGTGGGATCGCTGCTCCTCTGTTGCGGATATGCTGCGGTTCTGCCGCAAAAATCACACAAGAGAAGAAAAAAAAGGTACTTTTTTAAATTGATAAAGTTTAGACTTGCCCCGGCCGTAGTCCTGGTGACGCGATCCTCTATTCTTAGCGCAGCCCCGCCTCCTGTCATGACGTTTCATACCATGTGACTGATGCAGCGGTCACATGGTCTACAGCGTCATCCCAGGAGGCGGGGCTACGTTCAGAAGAGAGAGACGCGTCACCAGGACTACGGCCGGGGCAAGTCTAAACTTTTTTTTCCCTGCAGGATTCCCGCAGCGGACACGCCTCACGAAACCTGCGCCACTATTTGGTGCGGTTTTGCTGGCAGAATTCCCTGCGGCTACCGGGATAAGCTGTGGAGTTTTACTCAGCATATCCGCCTAGTGTGTCCCTTATGATGTCGCTCCTGGAGCTGCTGCCGGTCTCTAAATAGGCAATTGGTCCAGTAGAATTTGGAATTATTTTTTTTTGTGAACCAGCTTAAAAAAATACAAAACTTTTGTGTTAGGGCCTGTTCACATCACTGTTCGCTTCCGCTCCGGGGTTCCGTCTGAGGTTTCTGTCGGGTGAACCCCGCAACGGAAAGTGAAAGTGACAGCACAGCTTCCGTTTCAGTCACCATTGATCTCAATGGTGACGGAAACATCGCTAATGGTTTCCGTTCGTCACCATTCCGGCTGGTTTTCGGACGGAATTAATAGCGCAGTCGACTGCGCTAATGGTGATGGAAACGGAAGCTGTGCTATCACTTTCACTTTCCGTTGCGGGGTTCACCCGACAGAAACCTCAGACGGAACCCCGGAGCGGAAGCGAACGGTGATGTGAACAGGCCCTAAAACAAAAGTTTTGTATTTTTTTAAGCTGGTTCACAAAAAAAAATAATTCCAAATTCTACTGAACCAACTGCCTATTTAGGGCATGACCACACGTGGCGGATTTCCTCCGCAACTGTCCGCATCAATGCCGCACAGAATCTGCGTTGCAGATTCTGCTGCGGATCTGCACAAAATGTGCAGTACATTGATGCGGACTAGCTGCTGCGGACTGCGGGAAAAGTGCTTCCCTTCTCCCTATCAGTGCAGGATAGAGAGAAGGGCCAGCACTTTCCCTAGTGAAAGTAAACGATTTTCATACTTACCGGCCGTTGTCTTGGTGACGCGTCCCTCTTTCGGCATCCAGCCCGACCTCCCTGGATGACGCGCCAGTCCATGTGACCGCTGCAGCCTGTGCTTGGCCTGTGATTGGCTGCAGCCGTCACTTACACTCAAACGTCATCCTGGGAGGCCGGACTGGAGACAGACGCAGGGAGTTCTCGGTAAGTATGAACTTATATATTTTTTTACAGATACATGTATATTGAGATCGGTAGTCACTGTCCCGGGTGCAGAAACAGTTACTGCCGATCGCTTAACTCTTTCAGCACCCTGGACAGTGACTATTTACAGACGTCTCCTAGCAACGCTCCCGTCATTACGGGAGCCCCATTGACTTCCTCAGTCTGGCTGTAGACCTAGAAATACATAGGTCCAGCCAGAATGAAGAAATGTCAAGTTACGCTCCGCACCACACATAACATCTGCGGACTTCATTGCGGAATTTCGATTCTCCATTGAAGTGAATGGAGAACTTCCGCAATGAGTCCGCAACCAGTCCGCCACTGCTCCGCAACAGACAGAGCATGCTGCGGACACCACATTCCGCTCCGCAGCCTATGCTCCGCAGCGGAATTGTACGCATCGTGTAAACGAACACTGCTAAATTAAAGTGAAAGTCAATGGAGAAACGGCTCCGCTGCGGATTAACGCTGCGGAGTGTCCGCAGCGGAATTTAAGTGAAATTCCGCCACGTGTGAACGTGCCCTTAGAGAGCGGCAGCAGCTCCAGGAGCGACATCATAAGGGACACACTAGGCGGATATGCTGAGTAAAACTACACAGCTTATCCCGGGAGCCGCAGGGAATTCCGCCAGCAAAACCGCACCAAATAGTGGCGCAGGTTTCGTGAGGCGTGTCCGCTGCGGGAATCCTGCAGGGAAAAAAAAGTTTAGACTTACCCCGGCCGTAGTTTAGGTGACGCATCTCTCTCTTCTGAACGTAGCCCCGCCTCCTGGGATGACGCTGTAGACCATGTGACCACTGCAGCAGTCACATGGGATGAAACGTCATGACAGGAGGCCGGGCTGCGCTAAGAATAGAGGATCGCGTCACCAGGACTACGGCCGGGGCAAGTCTAAACTTTTTTATAAATTTAAAAAAGTGCCTTTTTTTTTTCTCATTTGTGATTTTTGCGGCAGAACCGCAGCATTTCTGCAACAGAGGAGCAGCGATCCCACAGAATACATTGACATGCGACTTAAAAAGCCAAAAAGCCACACTGCAGGTCCATTATTTTTGCAGCGTGTGGATGAGATTTGTTCAAATCTCATCCACTCTGCTGCGACTGTAATACGCTGCGGATTATCCACAATAAAATGTGTTGCATAAAATCCGCAGCGTTCATGCCTAGTGTGTTCCTACCCTAAGGCCGGATTCACACAAGCGTGTGCTTTTTGCGCGCGCAAAAACGTGGCGTTTTGCGCTTGCAAAAGGTCATAACCGCTCCGTGTGTCAGCAGCGTATGATGCGCGGCTGCGTGATTTTCGCGCAGCCGCCATCATTATGACACTCTGTTTGTATGTTTGTAGCATGTGGTGCTTTTCTGTTTTCATTCATAGTTTATACGGCTGCGGAAGTGCTGGGCGTGATTTTCACGCACCCATTGACTTCAATGGGTGCGTGATGCGCGAACAATGCACAAATATCGGACATGTCGTGAGTTTTACGCAGCGGACTCGCGCTGCGTGAAAATCACTGACAGTCTGCACGGCACCATAGAGTAACATAGGTCCGTGCGAGGCGCGTGAAAATCACGCACGTTGCACGGACGTATTACACGTTCGTCTGAATAAGCCCTAACAATAAGGCCCAGTTCACACAGTTTTTGGGCCATGATATTGACTCGGACACTGCGTCAGAATCAGCACCAAACAACTTCCAAAACCGCCTCCCATTGATTTAATCTGAAATCAATGGGAGCCAGTCGCGGAAAAAAGAAAAAGCAGCACGTCCTTTCTTGCCGCGGTTCTGCCTCTGACCTCCCATCGAAATCAATGGGAGGCAGAAAATGCATTTTTCGCTGCGTTTTCTGTCTGCTGTCCTCAATCGCCGCAGGCAAAAAACGCGGCAAGATAGTGTGGGCAGGTCAAAATCTGCCTCAAAATTCGGTGCGCGGTTCCAGGCGGTCGCCGGTGCGCATGCGCGGGAGTTTGCGGGTGCGCGTGATCGGTCGCACGGGCGGCGGTGTTTGACGGCCCCCATGCTACCCAGGGCCGCCATCAGGGGGGGTATTAGGGGTACTGATGTGAGAGGCCCGGCCAAACCTAATTGAAAGGGGGGCCCGCAGCTCATGACATTCTTTTGGTGAAAAAAACGGGCCCCATTGCAGGGGCCTGTTTTTTTTCTACCAAAGGCAAGTCGCATCAGTTTGCCGGGCCCCCCTTTCAATTAGGTTTGGCCGGGCCTCTCACATCAGTACCCCTAATACCCCCCCTGATGGCGGCCCTGGGTACCATGATATAGTACTGGACGGAGTACCGTTAACAGGCGGTGCCACGGTAGGGGGGCCCAGAAAATGTAGCTGTAGGGGGCCCTGAAATTCCTGATGGCGGCCCTGAGTCTATGTGACACATTGCTTCAACCCAGGAACTTACACTGAATGTTTTATCGTATGGTAGGGTATTTCAAAAGAAATGGAAAAAAGGCGAATTTTTCTAAAAGTAAAGCGAAAGTTATATATTCAGGATAGAGACATCTTTTTATTTCCTAAACCTTCACAAAATATTAGTAACAAAGACTTTTCGTACAAAGATTGCAAGAATATTTGCAAACGTTGGCTAGAAACGCTCGGCATATAAATTAAACTGAAGTTTTTCCACAGTTATAGTCTCATTTTCCTTTAACGCAGACAGCTAGGAGCTCACACCACAGCTTCTATCCCATCGCTGCCATATTTTTGTGCATCTTTATTATTTTTTAAACAAAGCAAAGGATGAGTTCGTCAAAAACAACATATGTGTGTTTGAGAATTGTGCTTCCTGCTGCCACACATATAACTGCTTCCCGACTGCTATGAGCAGAAGCAGCTATTCTGCCCCCTGCTATTCTGCAGACTCTTTTTATTGCTTCTTGAAAGAAGCTTATCATGTTGTGCGGCTGCATCATTTTGTGCAGTTGGACAATTTACAGTTTACAGTTTCAAGTCACGTTCATCAAGTAAGCCAAAGCTGTTTTCTTTTCCTGACTCGACCATCTAATTAAACTTAATTAAGAAAAAAACAGTATGGACCTTTTCCAGTACACCTTATATGACTTCTGAAGGAGCCCAAGTGGAACCCAAAGGAAAGTATGTTCTGCTGTGCATAGACTTATTGTACAAAACTGCAACATAAGAGCCTGGGTTTTAGGTCAGCAGTTCTATGCTCTTTACAGCTATTTCAAGCCATAAAAGAGCTTATATGTGGTATAAGGGCTTCGCCGATAGAGCAATTACCTGTAAAAACACTTATTTTGCTGTTGTGAACGGTGATGCAAACCAAAACTCTGGTATAACTATATGCAACCTTGGGACCACTATAAAGATCACATAGAGGTTATTAAAATGGCTTAATGACATTCTTGCAAAATTATATGTGTTCTATATACATACGTTAATGTTCCTAGATGAACATTGTAATAGAAATAGAATAATATATTTCATTAAGAAATGATATTTTCACACTAAAAAATTTCTTGCTGTTTTACAACTGATCTAAAATGATAGAACAACTTATACTTACAATGATTATACTTTGCAATAGTATCAGGTTTTTGGAGCCTATTGTATTACATGCCTATACAGTTGCATTTTTCATACGCCATTGACTATTTAGTTTGCACTGTAAAAAAAACTCTATAAAGTGGGGTATACGTTTTTTTTGCAGAATCCGTAAATGTTCCGGATGTAACTGATGAAGCTCAGGCATCTATCTACAGTATCACATATTAAAGCAGATCTGTCAGTATAATATGCTGCATTAGTTAAGATATTGTACAAAAAAATCCATCAGACAGGCATTTGAGTCCGGTGTATTCATGAGTAAAGTGCTGCCCTCGCCTCTCCACTCCTCATCCTACCCTCCTGCAATTATTATTAGTATTAGCCTCTACACAGCGGCTGCCATCACTCAACAGGTATGAGGTCAAAAAGAGGTGAGGACAGCACTGTCCTTATGCATACAAACCTGTGTGACTGACGTTACTCTCCTTGTCTCACTGACGCCTACTCCACAGAAGTGCAAGAAAGAGTTTGCCTATTTATTAACCCCTAGGCACCGCAGACATTTTTCATTTTTTCATTTTCTTTATTTACTTCCTGCCTTCCGATATTATTCTTTACTACAACTTTTTGCGGCACTATAATGAACAATTAGATATATGCAAAACAATGAGTGATGTCACACCCCTAAGGCCAGCCCTGCCTGTGCAGCCCATTAACGCTCCTGCTTTTATCCACAGATTTTATCTTCTTTTCACTAACAAGCCAAAGAAGAGGAAGCATAAGGGGATTACTATAATGGAGCCCCAGCCACTGCAAATACTTGTGTGGCCTATGTCCCTCTTCTTGTCTTAAAGAATTAGCCCTGTGTGCCCCCCAGGCTTAGGGGCCTGGTCGCAAGTGTGACCACTGCGACCCCTATAGCTACACCACTGATGTAGGTGATGTAAGTGCCATGAGTGAGGAGGAGACTTCTCTCCCTGATTTAGTTTAAATCTAATATTGACAAGTGGGTCCAAGCTCCTGTCTCGCGGCCTGACGGTGACAATGAATATACCAGACTCATAAGCATAAGTTTGGTGTATTCTTTGTACAGGGGTATTATACAAATAAGACAATATTTTATGTGCCATATGTCCTAGTAACCAATTGGGTATGGACTTTTAATAGGGCAGTGAACTATACTAACAAATTCCACTGCTTATGAGTACAGAACCTTTGTAGGTAACATGCATTAGTGAAAAAAAAAAGTCTGTCAGCCTTCCAGTGTCATCATTTTGTATTTGTGTTCTTTTTATGTATTTTTTTATATATAGATTATCACCTTATTGATGCTTTTAGAGCTTTAAAGAATATGATGCTGTTCATAATGACTCATTATACATAATATTGATATGCTTTGCTGGCACTTACTTCTTAGAAACCAGGCATGGGTCAATTCCACTCATCTAATCTGACAATTTATTTCATTGATTCCCAACCAGTATGTGAGTACACCATGCTGGAGCTAAGATAAGATGCATTATCTTCAGAGCCTTACTGTTCCCATGTGACTTGTGAGGACTGTTTTCCTTCACTTGAGTGTTTTAACATGGGATAGATTGAGCTTTATGAAAGTCAGTGCTTTCATACTGAAAAGTTCAAGCATAAGTAAGTGCCTATTTCTGCTAGGCAGTGCCATCCTTATGTGTGTTTATTTAATATGGCAGATGTTATCATGGCAGGTTATCATTATGTACCCAAATAAAAAGCCATCTTTGTTTTTAGAATTTCTATTGCTTCGTATCATGAAGCTTAAGATCCATTCTTCTAGTGTAATCTTGGAGCTCTCACATGGGACTTTATCCCATCATACTGTAGCTCGATTCTATGGGACTCTGCTCATTTCAGCATAGACTGCAGTGAACAGACCCTTGTTTTGGTTCAGTATTTCATAGATAAGGGCCAGTTGTTATGGTTTTGAACAAAAAGTTAATCTTCACAAGGTTTTCGTGGTTTAGTCCAGAATTTGTGACATGACTCATGTAGTTCTGCTGAATTCTTTTAACATCAATCCTTTTTTTATTTTCAAGGAACATTTTGTAATTTGTATCAATGTCTACTTGTATAAAAATCTTTCGTTGCTGTGTTTTTGTCAAGAACACATAACAAAGCTTGGTCAGCCTTGAACAATTCCTTTCACAACAATAGTTTTCAATTTACAAAGAACATTTTCTTACTTGTATCACTATTATCTTGGGATTTTTTTTTTCCTTGACCTTGTAACTTAATATCTCTGAATTTATATAACAATCTTAATAACTTGTTTCATTGGTCAGAATATATAATAATGTCACTACAGTCTATACAAAATATTTATATTAGTTGCTATAAATTTCCTAAATTTGTTTTGGACATTAAAATGGTTTTCTGACATTTGAGCCACCATATTGGTTATCAATTACATAGGCTGGAATTTTCATTGCACTATGTCCACCTTTAGATTGACTATGTACTGAAATCTCTGAGGTTACTGATTTCTGATCTTATGAACGTAACTGTTATAGAAAGGCTTTGGCTATATAGGCATTCTCCATATGAATGGGAGGTGTACATGACATAGATCCCTATTGATGCATCCCATGGACAAAACATGTTAATACTGCCCTATCAAAGAGCCACAGCCCCTTACATTAGCAGTCTTGGGCTAAGTTCACACTAACGTTAATATACGTTTACCTCTCTTACATCAGAGGAAGAGAGGATCGAAAGATTAAACGGAAAGCAGCGGTTCCGTTAGAATTACCATTGATTCAAATGGTAAGTTTTTTTTGTTTCAGTTGCCTTCCGTTTGTCTCTGTTTGCTAGGTTTCCATTTTTATGATGGAAGCAAAAGTGCAGTCTGCAGAATTTTTGTTTCCGTGAAAAAAACCTGGAAACCTAGCGAATGGAGACAAACGGTAAGCAACTGAAACAGAAAAAAAATTACCATTTAAATGAATGGTAATTCTAACGGATTATTTTCAATAATCAGACCTATTCACCTAAATTCTGTGTGTCAGTTTTATGAATGCTTCACTTATTCTAGATCATAACACATCAGCAGTCTGTCATATTCAGTAGTGGATTATATTGAGGGCGATCTGGGTGACTTCTCGCGGTCCCAAGACTCATGAAAGTTTGTTCTTAATATTCTTATTTTATCTTTTTACTGATATGCTTAACCCTTCCTTCCGAGTGTGCATTTTGGGGGCAGTGGAAGCCAGGAGCGTAGCTAAAGGCTCATGGGCCCTGGTGCAAGAATTCAGCTTGTGACCCCCTACCCCTCCCCAACACCACCAGACCCCTGCGCGTGCCTATGCCCAGCCGCCTTGCCCAACAGCCCCCATGGATGCCCCCACTGTATGATGCCCCCCATAGATGACCACCACAGTATAATGCCCCCACACAGTATAATGCTCCCCATAGCTGCCCCCATACAGTATTATGCTCCCCACAGCTGCCCCCACAGTATAATGCTCCCATAGCTGCCCCACACAGTATAATGTTCCCATAGCTGCCTCCACACAGTATAATGCCCCCCAATATCAGCTCCCCATAGAGTATAATGCCACCCCATATCAGCTCCCCATACAGTATAATGCCCCCGCCATATCAGCCCTCATACAGTATAATGCCCCCCATATCAGCTCCCCATACAGTATAATGCCCCCTCATATGAACAGCCCATGCAGCATTATGCCCCCATATCAGCCCCCCATACAGTATAATGCCCCCTCATATGAGGTCCCCATACAGTATAATGTCCCCCACCATATCAGCTCCCCATACAGTATAATGCCCCCATATGTGCATAATAGAAAAATAATAAAATTACTTACCTATCCCCGTTGCCACACCGGGTGGAGTGACTCGGCGCAGACTGGCGTGATGACGTCACTGCATCACGCCTGTCTGCGTCGAGCCGCTGATGGCTCAGGGCACAGTGAATGCTGGAGCAAGTAGCCGTCAGCTCCTAGCTCCAGCATTGAATGGAACTGGGATCTCGGTGAGTGACTCGCGACCACCCTGAGGTCATGACACGACCCCCCAGGGGGTCGTGACCCACAGTTTGTAATGTATTGAATTGTGCAGTTTGCGGTAGATAGAGAAGGAGGGGGGCTATAATTTAATGGCCCCCCTCTTCTCTCTCCACCACAAACACAGACAGCACAATACAGTACATTACAGCCCCCCTCTGCAGCTCACCTGGAGTCTTGCAGGATCTTCCACACCGGCTCTTCCACGCTGGCTGGAACGCCCCTCACGTGACATCACGGTCACATGGTACACTGAGTGTACCATGTGTCTGTGATGTTTAAGGAGCCCAGCCCGCAACCAGGAATTGCTGGCACCACGGCACAGAAAATGTATTAGATCATTAGCGCGCTGTGTGGCAATGGGGGCTCTGTGGGTCCCACAGGCTTAAGGGCCTGGTCGCAACTACGACCGCTGCGACCCCTATAGCTGTGCCACTGGTGGAAGCCATCGTAGGGTCCTTTGTATACATTTTCTGCGGCTCTGGGGGTCTTGTGTGTGCTCAATCTGGGGGCTCCTAGGCTCCGGTGTGAGTGGTCTGGGAGGCGGGGAATGGTCCTCCCTTGTAGTAAATGGGAACTAGTCAGTTGTAGATTAGTTTAGCCCCACTAGCACACTTTGTGTGCAGCTCCCTGGAGAATTGTCTGCAGTGGGGTTCCTGTGCCTCCACCTGCTCCATATGTTGTCAGATATTGGTGTCGTCTACAGACAGATGAGAGGCCATTAATTTCTGTGGCGGTCTGTGTATATATGTATGTTTACATCCAATATATCTGGTGAGTTTATTGTATGTGTAGATATATAGTCAGCACAAATATGATTGTGTCAGTGTATGTAGTAAATTAGGTTATGAGCGCGTCTATGTATGTTATATGCATGCGAGCCTGTCAATGTACTGTATGTTGTGAGTGTTCATACTGTATGAGCGCTTTTATGTGCTGTGAGCCTTCATATGAGCATGTCCATGTGTGTTATGAGAGTGCATATGAGTGTATCTATGTATGTGGTGAGCGTGCATGAAAGCGCTCCCATGTGCGTGATGACTGCACCGTATAAAGCATCTTTAAATATGACATATTATGAAAGGAACATTGGGGCTATAATATTGGAGGGTATGAAACTTTCAAGAAGAAAGGGCACCAATGCGCTAAACGATCCTAAGAAACATAATGCTGACGCTACTCCACCCCTTGACATCTGTAAGTAATCGTCCTGTGGGTTACAGGTGCCGGAATTTGCTGCTACAATGCGCCTAACCATTAAGTACCTTGTGTTGTTTCTCGACGTACCACGCAATAGACTATTTATGAGTAAGTGAATGAGTGTGCATGTACATATTGAGCATCTGTGTAGGTAGCGAGTCTGTATTTGTGCCTGTATTTAGCTTTTGTAGTTACTCTACTAAAGGGCATCGTCTGTAGCTATGTACTGGGAGTATTTCCCTGCACGTAAACCAAACGTACACTGCAAATATGGTGGATAAACCCTAGGCTTAGGTTCTGGAGCTGTATCAATGCACTAAGCCTATGAATTTAGGGCTGTGGCAAAAGGCTTGGAGATCTGCTATAGTGTGCTGCATGTGCTGCATGTGCTGCATATGGCACCGAATCTCCCCAACTGCACAACCTAAACAAATTGAACTGCATGTCTCAAGGTTACACATTCTGATACTGGGAAGAGACAAGGCTAGCCCTGTGTGTATGTACTATTTGTATTTATGTAGTGAATATGTGTATCTACTGCATGTATGTACATAGTGGAGGTGCACATATAGGTGTTTAAGCAGTTAAACGTGTATATGGAAATGTGAAATGTAGTGTGTGTATATGTTTTAATAATAAGGTGTATGTAATTATACTATACTTATAGCGTGGCAAAACTTTTAAATATTTTGGGCTGGAGAGGAGCCCACACTTTTCATACAGGCCAGTGCCCATAATACTTCTAATCTGCCCCGGTCATATTTATCTGCAAATTTACACACATATTCTGTGACATCAGGTGCAATTATGTACATAGAATGTTGCAAAAGATTATTTGCATTATGCTTTATCATATTCAAGTCATATAAATAACTTCACCTCCTGTAAAATAAGCAGTTCCCCACTAATAGTCTTTATATGGAGCACGTCACAGACTTCCTACTAACATCTACTAGCAAGTGCTTGAGGAGAAACAAACATATGCTAAGTGGATTTATTTCAGGTACCAACGTCATTGTTTTTATAGGTGATTTTAACCAAAAATATAACAATTGGCATATATTAGTAAATCAGTAATTTTTTTTCTGTTTTTCTTTGTGGCAGCAAAAATTGCTGCCACTATGGAACAGATATATCTATGTAAGTAAAGCTAAATGGGTTGTTCGCTACCGAAAAATTGATGACCTATCCACTGGACACCCGGACCCCGCACCGATCAGCGTCTCCAGCTGCCTGCGGGCACCAGATGTTATTGCACAGTATGCAATGTACGAAGCCGGAATAAGTTGGCTCCGTACATTGCATAGCGGCCGTGCTGCCGAATTGCAGCTATGCTCCTATTCACTCGAATATGAGCAGTGCTGCACTACTGGAGCTCGGCCGCTATTCCATGACTGGAGACATCTGCTTCCGGCATGGACGTCCGGTGGATAGGTCATCGGTTGTCCGGTAGTGGACAACCCCTTTAAGTAAAAAAAACAACAACAGACAATTACCAAACTTTGGCTGTCGCTCTAAGGCTTTGTTCACATCTCATTATGCTAACATGTTCAGCGCATGCGGTGGGAAAGCTCCTGGCACATACTCCAAATGTAGCCATAGGCCCCCATTCATACCAAAGAGGCGAAAAGAGTGTACCTTCGGCCTTTAAGTGTTTTTCAAAACTTTTTACTGTATAGAAAATCGCAGCGATCTACAGTTTTCTTTACAGTGGGCCACTGCAAGAAAAAACGTATTCGATTTTTTTTATATTGTGGCTTACATTTATATGGCTATACAGTGGCATACATTGGAGGTATATTTCAGGGGTATACATTTGGTAATACTTCTCAAATATACCTCTGATGTACACAAAAACAAAATGTGAACATATCCTGACTTCTGATTTTCTAATATATTGTCATTTTTACATTTTGAGTAGAAATCCTCATTAAGAATTTCACAGTCCACAGAACGTGGATGTTAACGTGATCTAAGATTGAATGGGATTTTTAGAATAGTATTACAATGTGTTTCTAAATATTAATTGTTTCAACCAAAATGATTAGTTGAGCACCTATAGAAAAATCACACACAAATGAATAATTAGCAAAATAAACAATTCTTTATTGGGAGAACATACATGTAAAAGACACATAAACGGTACACATTACCCACAAAGCTTGGTCCCCACATGGACTGAGTCTTTAGAACCTCATTGAATAAAGTGCAAGTAATGCAAAAAAGAGACTGGTAGGAATGAAGAGGTCGCCATTCTGCCCATAAGTTCTATGTACGATTTAACCCCTTAGTGACCAGCCCATTTTAGGCCTTAATGACCAAGCTATTTTATTCGTTTTTCTATAGTCGCATTCAAAGAGCTATAACGTTTTTATTTTTTCGTCTACATAGCTGTATGAGGACTTGTTTTTTGCGGGATTAGTTGTGCTTTTTAATGGCACCATTTTTGGGTACATATAATTTTTATATTAACTTTTATTAACCTTTTTGGGGGGGGATTATAAAAAAAATCTGAAATTCCGCCATTGTTCTATGCGTTTTTAAATTGACGCCGTTCACTGTGCGACGTAATTAACATGTGACCTTTATTCTATAGGTCGGTACGATTACGGCGATACCACATATGTAGAGGTTTTTTTATGTTTTACGACTTTTGCACAATAAAAACACTTTTGAACTAAAATTATTTGTTTTTGCATCGTCGCTTTCCAAGAGCCGTAATTTTTTTATTTTTCCATCAATGTAGTGATTTTTTGGGCTTGTTTTCTGCGGGACAAGACGTAGTTTTGAATGGTACTGTTTTGGGGTACATGGGACTTATTGATTCATTTTTATTATGACTTTTTTGGGGGGCAATGGAAAAAAATTGCAATTTCGCCATAGTTTTTTGCGTTTTTTTTTTTTACGGTGTTCACTTTGCGGTTTCAATTACATATTAACTTTATTAATGGAGTCATTACGGTCGCGGCGATACCACATATGTGTACTTTTTTTTTTTTTTTTACACTTTTACTAAATAAAACCACTTTTTATGGAAAAAAATGGTTTTATTTATTTTTTTACTGTCCTTTTTATTAATAATCTTTATTTCACTTTGATGACTGATTTTATTAGTCCCACTAGGGGACTTTACTGTGCGATGTTCCGATCGCTGCTATAATGCTCTGGTATACTTCGTATACCAGAGCATTATTGCCTGTCAGTGTAAATCTGACAGGCAATCTGTTAGGACGTGCCTCCGGCGCGTCCTAACAGGCATATGTCCAGGGCAGACCTGGGGGCTTTTATCAGTCCCCCGGCTGCCATGACACCCCATCGGAGACCCGCGATTGCATTCGCGGGCCGTCGATGGGTGACAGAGGGAGCTCACTCCCTCTGTAAACAAAGTTAAATGCCGTGGTCGCTATTGACGGCGGCATTTAACGGGTTAAACAGCCGCGATCGAAGTAAACTTCGATCGCGGGCGTTGGAGCAGGACCTCAGCTGTCATCAGACAGCAGAGCCCCGGCTCCTGCCTGCACGGGAGACCCGTGCAGGACTTAGACTAGGCTGACGTGAAAAGGCGTCAGCCTAGCCTAAAGCCCATTAGTGAATCACGTAAAAAGGCGTATTAGTGGTCACTAAGGGGTTAATTAAAGGCAATTTGTGTTGTTATTTATATTGTCACCAGCTGTGTCTTACACTTTTCATTGGTGTGTTGTGCCTTATATGCTGCACTTCCCCTTACCCTTGGTATAGCCCACGGAAGAAGCTATGTGCGAAACACGTGTTGGGGTTTGGATCCCCCCATAGCCCTGGTCTGTATACCTCACTTCACTTTGACTTGGTTCTTGTCTATATGTCTATACTCCTTGGGTGACTTTGTCCATGCTTACTTTTAGATTTGCCTACCAGTCTTACTTGCACTTTATGAGGTTTTTAAGACTCGGTCCATGTGGGGACCCAGCTTTGTGGGTAATGTGTACTATTTATGTGTTTTTTGCATTTATATTCTCTCAATAAAGGATTGTTTATATTGCTAATGATTCGTTTGTGTGTGATTTTTGGTATAGGTGCTCATATTTTTCTGTCATTTTCTGTATAGGTTGCTATATGCGTATATTGGCCCAATTGTTTTATTAGGTGTTATGCAAAATGATTAGTTGTTATATTTCTAACCAAGAGCAAAAAGCATGAATAAGACAGTTATCAAATTTAAGATACTAAATGAAAGCAAGGACTCGTATACACATAATATACAACTTTAAAACTTTATTAGAAATAGTTTGTGTTTTTGCTTTCTATTTTTTTTTTTACATAATTTTAATTATACTGAGCACAATCTCTTTAAGCTGCTCCAAAAATGTCTAATGTAGCTTGCTGAAATTAATGGAAAACTCTAAGATGTAAACAGGAGAAGTAAAAATGCTTATGAAGCAAATCGCAAAACTTGATGTTAATCTGTTTGGAAATGCCTTGAGTCTCACCTCAGGGGCTGGAAACACTGCTGCATGAAATGCTTGTAGCTACAAAGTCAATGGCATTGCTGCCACACAGTGCAGAGCGGAAAGGCTTGAGGAGAGATAGTATGATCACATATGTCACCTGAAGGTAAGATGGCAGCATTTTCTACACAGGCTGCTGGCAATGTAGGAGCACCTCTTGTATCCCGGTTATGTGGCATTTATAGCCTAAAAGAAATGCCAATCCTGGTGCTGCAAGTTAGACATTCCTCTTGATATGTTCTCTTTTTATAGAGCCAAATTGATCAGAATTTTGTATACATTCTTTAACATTTCAAATATAGATATAAAGTAAGAGTTGAATGTTTTGCCAAAGTAATATCTTAAGGCATTGTCTCTAGCACCATCAAAGAAATCCATTTAGGTGTGTGTCTGCGCACATGTTCACATTCACTCCTGTGGGAGCAAGACTTTAATATTGTTGGGCACATATATAAATGCACTGTTCTCGTTTAAATACTTTTATGAGTGAAAAAAAGAAAAGAAAAACAAGTAGAGAATATAGTAAAGTCAGTTTTTTTCCAACATGTACAGTCATTTAAGGTTGTTTCTATAGAATTTAGATGAGGGCACACATATAGAAAGCGCCCCACTTTCTCCGGTAACAATATATATTTTTTAACTAGTTCCTAATTGAATGATACTACCACAGAATGATGAAATGATACAATAATAACGCAGTGACTAAAGAATTCTGCAATATTGTAACTTATTAATACCGCCTTACAGTGACCAAAAAGTGCTGCCAAATAGTTAAGTGATTAATAGTAACAACTCTGGTCTGGGGTAGTTAAGGGGTTAATACAAACACCTCTTGTGGCCTAGTAAGACGGGGTCAATGCCAACATTCCTAGTGATGTAGAGAAGTGAAATGGTTAATGCAAACATCCCTGGTGCCTAGGGTATTGGAGGGGTTAATGTAAGCTTTCTGAGTAGTCTAGCATATTGGAGGGGTTAATATTAGTTGGTCCAGTGGTCTAGGATAGCAGAGGGTTTAATTCCTGTTTCCCTGATATTTTAAGGTTGCGGGGAGGTTAATGCTTGCATTTCTGGTGGTCTAAGGAAATGGACAGCTTAATTCCTGTTTCAATGGTGGTCTAGGGTAATGAACGTATTAATCCCTAGTGTCCAGAAGTTTACACACCTCTGCAAGCTCCTGCCATGTCTTCTTTGTCCTGCCTCTATGACAGGAAACTGAACGCACAAGCGGGAACAGAAAGGAGCGTTGGCTGTGATTTCAGATGATCACTAAGGGTAATTTGCACCTCGTCTCCCCCAAGATAAAGGATCAATGCCATCTAGATCATCATAGGCTGTATGACAGCTGTTTAAAACCAACCTTTACCATAGTATGTTATTTTCTGTTGTCAGCAGGGCCGCTTTAACCATAGGGCAAGCCGTGCACTTGCACCAGACCGCCTTGCAGCTGGACCATTTTTAACTGTATCTGC
Source organism: Rhinoderma darwinii (assembly GCF_050947455.1). Classification (NCBI taxonomy): domain Eukaryota; kingdom Metazoa; phylum Chordata; class Amphibia; order Anura; family Rhinodermatidae; genus Rhinoderma; species Rhinoderma darwinii. Next base: position 239,402,717 of record NC_134689.1, on the reverse strand, counting down.
AACCTCAGAATGCAAATACAGTTGAAAACTTTGGCAGAGCAGGAAGCCATTGGCTCCCTGCACCGCCATTCTCAACAGGATGCGAGCAGCCCTGGAAATACAATGGTATATTAGCTTCAGCATATTAACACGTTCTGAGGTCATAAGTAACCCGTTATTTGGACCTGTGTTACCTACTTAATATGACTTGTTTATTTCATGGGCCTATTTGTTATTTACATATAACTATTAACATGGTTTGCTTGTTGATGTATTTGCTCATGTTATCTCACTCGTTGTAAATGTTTGATGTGATGGTGTATTTTGTATTATATCTACATCTAAAGAAGAAAAGAGTTGGGATTTGTTGAATATATTTATTATTTATCTCTTTGATACCAGAGTATAATTATTTTTGGATCAATATACTATATCATATTGGATGTTGTTGTTACAGATTTTCTGACATCTGTTAGAAGGCCTACCTTCCCATCTGTCGCACTTAGCCCTAGTTTGCCTTTGGAATTATATAGATAGGGCTTAAAAAGGCCCTACTAGGGAAAGGGCACTGTGTAGGGGGCACTATGCAGACATTTACTGTGTCTGGGGAAGTATGGTGGCATTATGTTACCTCTTGCCGAAAGGGAAGCAAGCTGCTGTGAGCAGCCTACCTTTGCACCACTAGTTTGCTAGTTTTTTAACCTTTGTCTTTGATGTACAAAGCTAAAAAAAAAATCATAGCTTTTTGGAGTGAGGAGGCAACTGTCACAAATTTTTGCACAATTTTGTCACAGGTCTGCTCACTGTATAACCTATGCAGAATTTATCTTTAACCAGCAGGGGCAGGCCCACCAGACAGTAGAAGCAGAACATACCAGTTTCTGACAATTAGTGATGCGTCCTGCACCTTGACCACTAGGGGTTATGTCCTGCTATTCCCTACTAATCGCTATTACTGATACCTTGTACTCTGTGGTGAGGGATGGGCTAAATTACACTACTGATTATCCTACACAGAGTATTTTCGATATACATTTGATTATTGGTTCATATGTACAGTGTATAGAGCTACTATAACATGTAACATATCTGGCAAATATTGGTGTATTATTATAGTTGGCTTTGGGAGGTAATATCAGAGTTGGCTTGGGACTTCGTGCCACTTTTACCATTTCAGCACCTTAAATTTTCAAGCTAGACCTCTGGTTGTAAAGAACAGTTTTACATTCATAATTAGATATTCACAAGATGTTCCAGAAAATACCTTTATTTCTGTTTTTTAAAAAAAGGTTGTATTTGTTCTCAATATACTGTAGACCAATGGTTCCCAAACTTTCGAGGCCGGTGCCCACTTTTGTCCGAGATCTTTGTTTGGGACCCCCCCCATAGCTGCCACTTCACAGTATAATGCCCCACAGCTGCCCCCACACAGTATAATGCCCCCATAGCTGCCTCCACACAGCACCAATAGTGCCTAATAAAAATAATACAATACATACTCACGTATGCCCGTTCCCACAACGGGTGGAGGAAATTCTTCTGCTCCTCCAGTCTGTGCAGTGTGTGGCTGAGTGTAGACAGGCACGATGATATCACTACATTACACCTGTCTGCGCCGAGCCGCTCATGGATCACCGTTCACGGCTTAAGGGATTCTGGAGCAAGGAGCCATTAGATCCTTGCTCCAGCATTGAATTCAACTGTATCTGAGTCCTGAGGACGCAGATACAGTTGAAACCAGGACATCAGTGAGTGACTCCAGGGGGTCGTGACCCCCTGTTTGGGAAGCACTGCTGTAGACAACACTAAGTTCTTGACCATTTGACCATTTCGTTAAGTCTGGAATGGGTAAGCAAATGCATCTTAAGTCCAAACTTTCAATGACCTATCTTTTATCTTATTAGCTTCATATGATGGAATGCACTGTAAAGTAACTCTTTACACTTTCATAGCATTGCATTGGAGAACTAGGCTGACTGAACATTTCACTATATTTTGCATTTTGCACGTACATTTTTGTCAACTGAGTGTTTTAAAAAATAAATAAATAAAATAATTTATTGTGTGCCCACAAATAATCCCATTTTTTGTGCTTTACAATGGAAAAATAAAATTAAATAATGGAATATACTTACAACTTTTACCACTTATTGTACAATTCCATCTTAGAAATGCCATTAATTGCTAATATACTCATGTTCTTCATTACTCTATTGCATTTGTGGGATTTCAATGGATGTTTATTTTATGGATTACTATGTTACTTATGGTAAAATTTATAATTGGGGGATTTTTTTTAAAGCCTGCACCGTCTATATGAAACTATGCTATAATAAACCATACTATCATGCCTGAAATACCTAATTGTTTCACTACCTCTTTGTATTTTTGGATTTAATCTTTGCATGAAATAAAAGATTCAAGTATCCATTTACATTGTGTGCTGGACCTTCCTGCTTCCTATTATCCACATGTCACCCAACACATCTGTGTATATATAATATTTAGTTCAATTGAGCTGGATTTGCCATTTTCCAAATTTTGTCTAATATCATTTTAGGAGAAAAGTAATTCATATTTAGTATCATACTTAACAATGTCAATTTCCCTTTAAATAGAGCTTCAGAGTCATGGTAAGTAACAGTATTATACTGTGTATAACATCAATGTGTCTGCGTGGCCAGATCAACATAAATTCTTGAAGGCAGTGGAAGCATCAAAGATAATTTCATGTAAAGGTAGAGCGATTAGCTAGTTTGAGGAAGTGATGCAGAAGCTCCAGGCAGCACACCTAATGGGCATAGGCAGCACAACGGGCGCTATTAATTTCTTATTTCAGAGGTTTTGCAATTATCTAGAATGTCAAGCGTATAATTCTAATGTGAGAAACTTCAGAATTCATTCTTTGGCCTCCAAACAAGCTTCTCTAACTTCTTCACGGACAAAAAGCATTAAATAGCTCTTTTAAACCATATACCGGAATGAAAATCTAGATTTCATTTTAGTGCTAAGTTTATTTAATGCTAGGTAAGAAGTAATGCTTTTTAGACCATCTTAGACTACAGTAACTCTGATATTCCACACTTAGTTGAAATTATGTTAAAGATTAATTATTGGAAGACACTTAAAACACCATTAAATTTGAAACATGCTATTTCAATAAATATTTCAATCAAACCCTATAAATAAATATGTTTTGCAGAAAAAGGCAGGTTTTACAGAGGAACCCCTCAACAGCAATGCAGTATTTATTGTAATAACGGTAGACAGCCAAAAAGACATTGCAGATAATCCTAAATGCCTCTGTTCACACTAGCATTACGGTTTTATTTATAATGGAGCCATGATAGCTATGCCAAATCTATATATATTTTTTACTTATATAGGGCCAACATATTCTGTAGAGCTATACAGAAGTTGTCCTCACTAACTATCCCCAATACGGCTCACAATCACATTTTCAAATGAATACCATGGACTTCTAGTGGGGTCCGCCAGGTTTCTGTTGGAGCTCCAGTATTTTTGACTGCGAGAAAAGCGCTGCAGACTGCGCTAAACTTGCAGTAAAAATTGCCTGGTCGAAAGTTTAATGCTGGTTTGTAGAATCACATGAATATTTCAATAGGTAACATCTTATATTAATGATATAGTATATAGTATAGTAAGCATTTTTTCATATTCATTTATTAGATTAATGTCATATAGCACATTATGCAAACATACCGAAACAGACATATCAAGCAGATGAGATCCATATGTAGGACATTGTAATATAGATGTTCGGTTATCTGGGAAATTACGTTTGTCTTTAAGTGAAATCAGTGGGAACTGTCTCTGGAACTGAACAAGCAGCCGAGCAGCCGTCCTGTGTATTGGAATGGAAGATGTTGTCAATTTAGCTGCGTGGGAATGCGCTGTGTGTGTTCTAACAATGCCTGAGGTCTATTAGCTGAGTTAACTGGATTTTCTAAGGTTGCTGCTTCAGGCCAAGGTCCATTCTGCAACAGATATATTCTCTGTTGGTTTTTTGAATTCATCTCCAAAGAACGAGGAAACATATTTAATATTATGAACACTGGCATCCTCGCAAATGAAGATTATTTCCGTTCTACATATATAAGTCAATAACAATTGAATATTTTACCCACAAAATGTAAGTATAAAATAATAAACAGGTGCATATGATTTACATTAAGAAGAATTTTATGATGATATTACAGACTCACCACCAAACCTCTGAGGAAGCATCTCAAGGATGTGAAAAAACAGAAATCTAGCAAACTGAGACAAATGGAAAGCAACTGAAACAAAAGAATTACCATTGAAATCAATGGTAATTCTAATGGAACCGTTGCTTTCCGTTTAATCTTCTGATCCTCTCTTCCTCTGACGGAAGAGAGGTAAACGTATATTAACGCTAGTGTGAAAGAAGCCTAACATGAATCGTCTCATAAGAGCCTCTGCTTAACTACACAATGATTATAGGCTGTCACTATTATAGACCCCTTATCTAATAAAATAAATCTAGTAGATGCTTTTCCACACACTAACTTTCTATGTGCCAATCAGGGTCAAAATCTAATATAACCTATGCAAAAACTGTGAAATGAAGTAACATCACATGAGCACTGAGTATCTCAAAGAGTTAAATTGTACAGTGAATAAATAATACTACCATATAGTGACCAAATAATACAGGCATTCTGTTACTGAATAATACAAGCATACAGTGCTAACATAATACCGCCATGCAGTGACTGAATAATATTGTCAGAGTGACTGAATAACACTACTATACAGTGACTGAACAATACCACCATACAGTGACCATATAATACCACCATATAGTACTGAAATAATACAAATATACAGTACTGAATAATTCCATCTTACAATGATTAACTAATATCACCAAGTAGTTACTGAATACTACCACCATACAGTGACCATATAATACCACCATATAGTACTGGAATAATACCACTATACAGTACTGAATAATTCCATCATACGATGATTAACTAATATCACCATGAAGTTACTGAATACTACCACCATACAGTGACCATATAATACCACTATATAGTGCTGGAATAATACCACTATACAGTACTGAATAATTCCATCATACGATGATTAACTAATATCACCATGAAGTTACTGAATACTACCACCATACAGTGACCATATAATACCACTATATAGTGCTGGAATAATACCACTATACAGTACTGAATAATTCCATCATACGATGATTAACTAATATCACCATGAAGTTACTGAATACTACCACCATATAGTGACTGAACATTGAGCAATACCTTCATATAGAGGTATACATGCGGTCTCCAGGGCATTATCATGATGTAGACTAGAAAAAGGGGTATTTACTATCACACACAGTGAAAGGTGCAATAAACAACAACTGAATCTGGTTGACTCTTTTTTTACTGCATTCATTTGCAGCACAACCCTACCAGCTCTAATAATACATATCTCCCTCTCTCTGGCAGCACACACAAATGCTTTACAGAGATGTCAATCTGGGACAGCCCTTCACAGGGTGATAGCCGAGCAGTGGGTCGCAGGAAAATGGGAGTGGCCTTTTGAGAAGTATGGCTTACATAAAAGGGCATGGCTAGCC
>NC_134689.1:239202094-239392094 GCF_050947455.1 Rhinoderma darwinii | reverse complement strand
TCAACTCGTTGGCATACTACCTCTTCTAGCAAGCACAGCTGCCAGGTTACCTTTGGTACACCCTGTAAAGTTCCTGAATCTCCACACTGCCGCATGCACTTCCTTCTGCTGCTAGTGTTGTTGGTTCTACCCATGAGGTGGACACTCACTTACTGTATCTTATAGGGCCAGCGCGTGCACCCAAATCCATTCCCAGTCTATCCATATCAATCACCAGGTATATTAGTCTGCTTCACTGGACATACCGAGTGTGTGGAACAAGCTAGAGTTATCCAGCAAAGGTTCCTGTATGCACCTGATCCTATCTGCTATTGTCATCAGTCTGTATCCAGTGATCTGTTACCTGCCTGTTTTCCATCTGCTATTGAAATCCACTAACAGCCTGTGTCCAGTAATCCGCTACAACCCTGCATCCAGTAATCCGCTACCAGCCTGCCTCCAGTAATCCGCTACCGGTCTGCATCCAGTAATCCGCTAACAGCTTGTATCCAGTTACCTGCTGTCCACCAGTGTCCAGCCACCAGCTACCTGCCTGTGTCCAGCAACTAGCTACCTGCCTGTGTCCAGCCACCAGCTACCTGCCTGAGTCCAACCACCAGCCACCAGCTACCTGCCAGTGTCCAGCCACCAGCTACCTGCCTGAGTCCAACCACCAGCTACCTGCCTGTGCCCCGCCACCAGCTACCTGCCTGTGCCCCGCCACCAGCTACCAGCCTGTGTCCAGCCAACAGCTACCTGCCTGTGTCCAGCCAACAGCTACCTGCCTGTGTCCAGCCACCAGCTACCAGCCTGTGTCCAGCCACCAGCTACCTGCCTGTGTCCAGCCAACAGCTACCTGCCTGTGTCCAGCCAACAGCTACCTGCCTGTGTCCAGCCAACAGCTACCTGCCTGTGTCCAGCCAACAGCTACCTGCCTGTGTCCAGCCACCAGCTACCTGCCTGTGTCCAGCCACTAGCTACCTGCCTGTGTCCAGCCACCAGTTACATGCCTATGACCAGCTACCTGTAGTTATCCGCTGCCTGCTGCTACTCTCACCGGTGAAGAAGCCCAGTGGGTCCACAACCTACCCATCAATACATTTACAAACATTTGTGAAAGAATAGTTCATTCTAAAGAGCTCACTGAATTCCAGCGTGGTACCGTAATAGGATGCCACCGTTGCAACAAATCAGTTAATTAAATTTCTTCCGTCCTAGATATTTCACAATCAACTGTTAGTGGTATTATTGCAAAATAGAAGGGTTTAGGAACCAAAGTAACTCAGCCATGAAGTGGCCGACCACGTAAAGTTACAGAGCAGGGTCATTGAGTGCTGCGGCGCATACTGCATAAAAGTAGCCAACGCTCTGCTGACTCAATAACTGCAGAATTCCAAACCTACTCTAGCATTAACACAAAAACTGTGGGTTTCCATGGCCAAGCAGCTGCATGCAAGCCTTATATCAAGCACTATGCCAAGCATCGAATGGAGTGGTTTGTAGCAGGTTGCCACTGGACTCTAGAGCATTGGAAACATGTTCTGTGAAGAGACGAATCACATTTCTCTATCTGTCAGTCTGATTGACGAGTCTGGGTTTGGGGCATGCCAGGAGATCTGACTGCATTGTGGCAACTGTAAAATTTTATGGAGAAGGGATAATGCTGTGGGGTTGTTTTTCAGGGGTTGGGCTAGGCCCCTTAGTTCCAGTGAAGGGAAATCTTAATGCTTCAGCAAACAAAGACATTTTAGACAATTCTATGCTTCCAACTATGTGGGGACAGTTTGGGGAAGGCCCTTTTCCGTTCCAGCATGACCGTGCCCCAGTGCACAAAGCAAGGTCCATAAAGGCATGGTTGGGTGAGGTTGGTGTGGTAGAACTTGACAGCCCTGACCTCAACCCCATTGAACATATTTGGGATGAACTAGAATGGAGATTGCGAGCCTGGCCCTCTCATCCAACATCAGTGTCTGACCTCACAAATGCTCTTGTTGATGAATGGGCCTAGGTATTGTCTCTCTTTAGTTTCTTCAAATATGTATCGTCTGTCTAAACATCAGTCTCTTCGTATAGGTGCAGTCTGACAAACTGCGCAATGGAATGGTGGCAGGAGGTGGTAACATTCAGGGACCTTGTAGGGCATATCAGGTCAGATTCCTGTGTGGGATCACCCTTATTAGGGCAGTCATCCTGCTGTAAGTAGAGTTACTAAGGGACAGGATAGGGTAAGTTTTCTGCCCCTTCCACCATTCCATAGTAGAATAGAAATTTTGGTTCAAAAGTGGCGTTACGCTTTTAGTTCCTAATTGGGCTATGAAAACATTTTTTAAAAGCTGTAGCTTTAAAACTGTAAGGCGGGTTTCACGGGTAATGCGCCCACCACTTCCTGATCAGGTGCAGTATGCCACCCAAGTATTCAGGATTCAGCAGGAAAATCCCAAACACACTTCAGAGGCGATCTATCACAAACCTTCAAGAAGTATCGACATAGGGAGAGGATGTTACAGTGTGCGGGATTACATTTGAAACTTTCTTCTTGTGGTAGAAGAGTGAGGAATTTACCACAGAGCCACACTATCCATATGTCTGTCTTTTGGAATGGATGTTGACCATTGATGATGCCTAGGGATCATCATGGTTTGTATGATGAGGCCTAAGGAGAAAATAATTGAGAAGTCCTGCTTTAAACAATGCAAGCGTGATTGTGCCTCTATAAATAGTTCCTGCCAGCTGCTTCTATAAACAGTAACACCATGTCGCCCAAATAAACAGTGCCAGTCATGCTGCCTACAAAATGCATGTCAGCCATGTTCTCTCAAAACGGTTTGTATTAATTGTTAACATTTTTAATTGTATCCTCAGGATGCAGATGGAATTGAAGATCGTGGCATTAGGCGCCTAAAGAAACAGGGTACCGGGCAGGAGACTTTGGTTGTGTGCTAGTGGCAGGAGCTAGCGACGCCGCTACTCCATTCATATCCATGCGGAATCAAAACTAACTTGAAGGGCTGTGGGGAAATTTTAAATTGCCAACAACAGAATACACGTTACCGGACTTCTCTCAATGTACTGCAAGCACAACATATAGAGAGGGAGTGTTTTATTCTGCTGACTTATCCCGAAGGGCAAAGTGTAGAAATGGAAATTCTTTACAGCAATGATTATACCGGAATCATTCTTCATATCAGCATTATATTAGGGAACTGCTGTTCATTTTGGCTTCATATAGCAATTTCCTAGTACAGCAGCAATTTTAGATTCAATCCAACTTCACTGTTATTTATCTGCAAATTACAATCTTTTAAACAACAAATTGTAGACCGCATCTGTTTTGCTGACTATAGACTTCTATCAACAGCAGCCTGTACACTGCCAAACACAAAGAAACGCTACCTTATATTGTATTGGACAACAGGAGCAACCCAATAAACAAAATAGCAGCAATGTATTTGGAAAGATACCTCAGACCGTTAAGTAAATCAACAGAGAATCCATATTTACTGTTTAATGTTTCTTTAAAATTGCCCGTAATCAAGTGACTGACATGTAAAAATCATTGTATAGCAGTTATAAAATATAATTATCCATACTTATAATATAGTGTTTATCTTATATTTAGTGGAATGCAAAAAAATACAATTCCACTACTGTTTTGTTTTTCTTTTTTACGCAATTTAAATTACATTAACTTTTTTGTACAATTTGTAATGATTTATGGGAACCTAAAATGTATAGTTTTTTAAGTTTTATGACGTAAATGTTTGGTTTTGTAAATAAATGTATTTATTCATTTTATTTACTTTTGCAAACAAAATGTTATCACTCATTTTATTAATGTTTAATTAATTTTTTTTTTTACTCACACAGGCACTTACTACAAATTATCTTTTTTTTTATTATAAGATGCATTTAAATACTTATGTGAAATGCCTCAGCCTCATACCTCAGATATTCCCTAACAGGGAATATATCAGTGTAGCGTCCATGGCCACGGGCCGTCGGGTTTACTCACCTCCCGACACCCGCAGCCATGGATCCGTGAGCGCTGGTCCCCGTCTCTTTCCTAGGAGACGCCAGCACTCACTTCTGCTCCATTCTGCTGTGTCCTGTAGGGTGTGCGAACACGCTCGTGCCTGGACTTAAAGGGCCAGCGCACGCACATCAGGAAATCATCAGCAACGGCCCATGATTTCCTGGTCTATAACAAGGCCCCAGGCCTTCTGATCCTTGCCTGAGCATTGTTAGTTTATCCCAGTCTGTCTTGAAAATGGTCCCTTAGTGTTTCCCGTTCCAGTTGTTACCCGTGCCCTGTTACCTGTTTCTGTATCCCGTACTGTTCCTTTTTCCTGTGCCTACCAGTGTCTACTGCACCTGCTGTCGTTTGCCACATCCTGTGTCTTCTGCCATGTCCAGTGTCTTCTGCCACGTCCAGTGTCTTCTGCAACATCGGATACTGCCCGCCACGTCCAGCGCTGCCTACTGCACCGGCCTCTATCCGTGCTGAAGCCACAGCCACTGTCTGGACTAGTTCAGGTACCCAAGCGTTACTATCTACTATTGACTTTTATATAGACTGTGACCTGGTCAGCTGCCTCTCCGCTACGGCGGAGCGGCCTAGTGGGTCCACATACCCTGTGACTGTGACAGTACGCTCAGGCCATGGAACCCGCTGGCCAGCCCAAGACCGCAGTCCAGAAGATACAGACGGAGATGCATGACCTACGCACACATCAGGATCAACTCCTTGAGGCTGTGAATTCTATCCTGGTCCATCTGGATCTACTCACTGTTCCACCTCCGGTTCTTCCTCCTGAAGCTGTTGCTGTGCCACTGCCCGTTGCTCCTCCTGTTTGTTCCGGATGCACAGTTCCTCTGCCTCTTCCTCCTTGCTACAACGGTGATCTCAGAGCACGTAGAGGATTTATTAACCAATGCACGGTTCATTTTAGGCTACGGGCTCATTTCTTCCCCTCCGCGGAGGCCAAGGTGGCATTTATCATCTCTCTTCTTGCTGGCAAGGCCCTCGCATGGACGAACCCAATCTTGGAGCAACAAGGACCTGTATCCTCGGACCTAGCCTTGTTCCTGCAGTCCTTTCGTGCCATGTTAGAGGAGCCGGGTCGAACATCCTCTACCGCAGCTACTCTGTTGACCCTCAAGCAAGAGGGTGCCACATTAGGGGAGAATGCTATCTCCTTCCGTACCCTAGCAGCTGAGCTGGCATGGAACAATGAGTCACTGGTGGCGACCTTCTGGCAGGGACTGTCCTCTCACATCAAGGACGAACTGGCAGCCCGCGACCTTCCTTCTACCTTGGATGCCCTCATCCTGTTAGCCACCCAGGTTGATATGAGAATCCGGGAGCACACTCAAGAGGTTCGACAGGATAGCCGTATCCACAGACCAGCACCCTCGATCCAGAGACCACTATTGCCTTCCCCTAGTGCGCTACCTAAAGAACCCATGCAGGTAGACAGAGTCCGGTTGTCTGAACAGGAGAAGCAGCGCAGACGCTCCTCTGTACTATGTATGTATTGTGGCCTTAAGGGTCATTTTGTGCGCCAATGCCTACAGAAACCGGGAAACTCCAGTACCTAGGGTTGGTTGGAGAGGCAACTCTAGGTGGAACGTCTCCAAACGTTAAAACCTCAAATTATCGATTCCTGTGGCCATCATCTCCGGAGAGATGTCACATCCTTCCTCCGCCTATCTTGACTCTGGAGCGGCTGCTAATTTCATCCAGCAGTGGATCGTTTACGTCTACCCACAGTCCGTCTGGAGAGACCCCTGGTTGTTGCCTCTGTGAATTGTCTACTACTGCTCAATCCGATTATGCTCATCACGGAGCAGTTGACACTATGGGTCGGAGCTCTTTACTCAGAACAGATCATCTTCCTGGTACTACCTAAGGCTATCAATCCTATCCTGCTGGGTCTGCCATGGCTCCGCCTACACGCCCCGGTTCTTGACTGGAGTTCCGGAGAAGTTCTTCAATGGGGTTCCAGATGCCATAGCCATTGCCTGTCACAAGTCCGTCCTGTTATGCCCCCTCTGCCTCAATCACTCTACACTCTACCATCTCAGTATGCCAGTTTTGCGGATGTCTTCTGCAAACGAGAAGCTGAGACGATGCCTCCACATCAGAATTATGACTGTCCCATTGAACTGGTTCCTAATGCTTCTCTTCCCTGTGGACGGGTATATCCTCTCTCCTTGCCAGAGACTTTAACTATCTCAGCCTATATCAAGGAGAATTTGGATAGGGGTTTTATACGAAAATCTTCCTCTCCAGCTGAGGCCGGCTTCTTCCTCGTTAAGAAGAGAGCTGGATCTCTTCGACCCTGCATTGACTACCGTGGTCTCAACCAGATCACGGTCAAGAACAAATACCCATTGCCACTTATATCCGAGCTGTTTGATCGCATACGAGGAGGCAAAAATTTTTCTAAGCTAGATCTGCGGGGGACTTATAACCTAATCCGGATTCGCCGGGGTGACGAATGGAAGACAGCATTTAACACCCGTGATGGGCACTACGAATACCTGGTGATGCCCTTCGGACTGTGTAACGTTCCCGCAGTATTTCAGGATTCGTCAATGATATTTTCCGAGATCTCCTCTATATGTGTGTTGTAGTTTATCTCGATGATATTTTGATTTTCTCCCCAGATCTGATGATCCATCGGAGGCATGTCCGTCAAGTTCTTCTGCAACTAAAAGAGAATCGCTTATATGCCAAGTTGGAGAAGTGCGTCTTTGAAAATAAGTATTTGCCCTTCCTGGGCTACATAATCTCGGATCAAGGTCTTAAGATGGATCCTGAGAAACTAAAGTCTGTTCTAGAATGGCCACGTCCTCAAGGCCTAAGGGCTATACAACGGTTCCTGGGATTCACCAATTTCTACCGGCAGTTTATTCCCAACTTTTCTTCTCTGACGGCTCCTATCTCTACCCTTACCAAGAAGGGTGTGAGTCCGCATTCATTAGCCTCAAGAAAGCCTTCACTTCAGCTTCGATCCTCCATCATCCTCACGTATCTTGGCAGCACTTATTGGAGGTGGACGCTTCCTCTGTTGATGCAGGTGCACTTCTGTTCCAGAGGAGCTCCAAAGGAAAGGCAGTAGTATGTGACTATTACTCAAGACTTTTTTCTTCTGCTGAGCGCAATTACTCTATTGGAGATCGGGAGCTACTGGCCATCAAATTGGCTTTGGAGGAGTGGAGACATCTTCTAGAGGGCCCAGCTCACCCCATCTTGATCTACGCCGACCACAAAAACCTTACCTACCTTCAGTCCGCTCAATGACTAAATCCTCGTCAAGGAAGGTGGTCGCTGTTTTTCACCCATTTCCAATTTCTGCTCCACTACCATTCCGCTGACAAGAATGTGAGGTCCGATGCCCTGTCTAGATCGTTTGAGACGGAAGACACGGTGGAGTCCCTTCAGACTATCATAGACTCGTCATGCATTGTCACTGCTAATCCTCTGCAGATTAGAGACATCCCTCTGGGGAGGACTTTTGTTCGGTTGGCAGACAGGAGAATAATTATCCGCTGGGAACACAGTACTAAACTAGCTGGGCATGCTGGTGTCCATAAGACCTGAGACCTGATTGCTCGTCACTTCTGGTGGCCCATGCTACCTAAACATGTTGTTCTGGACTTAGTTTCTTCTTGCACTGTGTGTGCTTCTAACAAAGTTACTCACTCCAAGCCTACTTCAACCTCTGCCTGTACCCAATGCCCCCTGGCAGCACATCGCAATGGACTTTGTCACAGACCTTCCCCCCTCAGCAGGATGCAACACTGTATGGGTGGTGGTGGACCGGTTTTCTAAAATGGCACATTTTATCCCGCTGACCGGCCTACCTTCTGCTCCCCGACTGACGAGTCTCTTCATTCAACACATCTTTCGCTTGCATGGCTTGCCTCTTCACATTGTGTCCGACTGGGGGGTTCAGTTTACCTCAAAGTCCTGGAGAGCCCTCTGTAAACTCCTGGATGTGAGATTGGACTATTCCTCAACCTATCACCCCCACTCCAATGGGCAAGTTGAGAAGATCAACCAGATCATGGAGAATTATCTCCGCCACTTCATCTCTTCACAGCACGATAACTGGGTACAGCTTCTTCCATGGGCCGAGTTCTCATACAACAACCACACAAGTGAGAAGACCACTTCCACTCTATTTCACATTGTGTACAGTCAACATCCTAGAGTCCCTCTTCCAGTGTTGACTTCTTCTCAGTTACCCGCTGCTGACTCTGCATATGGGGACTTTTTGCAAATCTGGCAACAGACCCGGTCCTCTATTTTGCTGGCAGTCGATCGCATGAAGCAAAAGGCAGATACAAAGAGAAGAGAGCCGCCTCAGTATCTTCCGGGTACTAAAGTCTGGCTGTCCTCTCGGAACATTCGTTTGAAGGTACCCTCATACAAGTTTACTCCCAGGTTCCTTGGTCCTTTCGAGATTCTGCAACAGATAAACCCTGTCGCCTATAAGCTGCGGCAGCCTCCTACCCTCAGAATCCCCAACTCCTTTCATATGTCCCTCCTGAAACCCATGGTCCGGAACCACTACAGCAAGACTTCTACTTCCACAGTTGCTCCCAGCGGTTCTTCTGATTTATTTGAGGGCCTAGTGGGTCCACATACCCTGTGACCGTGGCAATCAGGACAGCCATGGGGGCCGTTTTTATTGCCAGGGCTGTCCCTTTAAACTGTGAACCCTGGCAATCATCATCGAAGTGACTGACAAATGGGGTACATAGGGAGCCACTCCCTTTGTTGATCTTGCAACTGTGCAACTGCGATTGATCCCAGCATCAGAGAGGTCAAACGGTCAGGATAAGAGTTTCCTCAGACTCAGCCTTTGCCACAGGGTGGTAGCTGAGATCCATCAGTACTGAGCGTTAATGCTTAGCTGCCAGCACCAGGGTTAAAGGAGAAGACCAGTCAAAATGACCTCAAGACACATAAGAAGATTACACTGGGGATCTTGGACTTTTACAGATTTTTTGAATCCTTAATTCTGAGTTAAATGGCCCTTTGTCTAGATTTTCTAGTAACAGAAATGTCTGAGCAGTGTCAAAGGAGTTTAAGTGTTCCTTGCAATCTGCGAACCAGAGGTAGTCTGATATCTCAGACTTCTACAATATAAACCTTTTAAATGTATCTATGACATGTATACTTTAGTCTGTTATGGTAGGTGTTACTATTTAACCCATTCTAGTTAAAACATTTTTGGAGTGGTAAGAAAGTAAACATTTTGCATGAGGCTGACAGCAATGACTATAACAAGAATGAAACACCCTCACAAGTCCAGTTCTCTGCTGTTATTTTTATGTACATATACCAGCTGATTCTTCTCTGTGCCATGGCTTTCTCTCGTGCAGAGCAGTCACTTGCACCTGTCACTTCTTCTTATTCTTTTCTTATGCCTATATAACAGCAGAGCAAGAGGTTCAGCAAAGAACTATAGCAATACTCAACTTACATGTCACAACGCGTCCATGAAGCGGCACTGGAAAATACAATATATTCATCTATTCTGTGCCTTTGAATATGTTTTATCTCAGAGCATACCATGGAATTTGACACAACTTTTTGCCTCCCAAAATATTTTAGTCTTAAAATGTGAAGAAGAGAGCATCTGGCTGGTCAATAATCTGTATCTGGAAATGTAATAATACCATTCCTTACATGTTTCTTGGCTTGCAAAGTCTTGTCTTTCCATTTCATACATTCACAAACTATTTTCTCTCTCTCTCTTTGGGTATGTTCACACGGCCAAATTTCAGACGTATACGAGGCGTATTTTGCCTCGTTTTACGTCTGGAAATACGTCTCAAATACGTCGGCAAACATCTGCCCATTCATTTGAATGGGTTTGCCGACGTACTGTGCAGACGACCTGTTATTTACGTGTCGTCGTTTGACAGCTGTCAAACGACGACGCGTAAAAATACAGCCTCGTCAAAAGAAGTGCAGGACACTTCTTTGGACGTTTTTGGAGCTGTTTTCTCATAGACTCCAATGAAAACAGCTCCAAAAACGGACGTAAAAAAAGCCGCAAAAATGGTGTGAAAACGCCGCGAAAAATGCGACTTGGTAAAAAAACGTCTGAAAAGCAGGGTCTGTTTTCCCTTGAAAACAGCTCTGGATTTTCAGACGTTTTTGTTGACTACGTGTGAACATACCCTTTCTCTCTCTCTCTCACACTCTCTTGCTCTCTCACTTTCTTGCTCTCTCTTTTTCTCTTGCTCTCTCTCTCTCTCTCTCTCATGCAATCGCATGCCCTGCCCATAAGAAAAGCATGCCATTGAACTAGGATATTAAGTAACAGCGAGTTAGTTTAACAACTTTAGAGGTACCTTAATGGCCATTAAGATACGCTTTAAAGGGGTTTATGGGACTTAAATAATAGGATAGGCCTTAGGGTAGGTCATCAATGTATGATTGGTGGGGGTCTGAACCCCGAGATCCCTATGCATTAGCACAACTAGGCAGAAAATTCAATTTGTTGTCTTATATTCATATTCTTATTGTTTCTTAAGCAAAATATCCAAAGTCTAAACCTTAGATTTTATGTTATACAAATAGTCCATGATTGAATATAGAAGATTATTTGGTGGATTTTATGCTAAAGAATATATTGTTACAAAGAAAGATGGTCTAAAGGGATCAAAGCATTTTATTTTATTCCAATATACCTGTATGTAGGTCACTGACTTCCTTCTGAAAACTGATTATGCATAGCTATATTTACAATTTATTGTGTCCTAGAAATTGTGATTGAATAGACCTTAATTTAGGAACTGTGGAATTCCTAGGCTCATAGACCTTTAACCAACATCTCCTTCTGTGTTATTATTGAGAAACATAAAGTTGATCGGGGGCTAATAGAAAAATATATCAAGAATATGAATAGAAAATAAATCTAATGTGCTGGTCGAGAGGACAACAGTTGATATTTCTGAAAATGCAACTACTTTTATGTAAATAACAAGAATAAAAATAATATTACTAAAAATAATTATAATAATAACATTTATAATCATAACAACACATTTATGAACATTTTTGTATTTTGTATTATGTTAGTGCACTGTAAGGCTATGTTCACACGGGGTATTTTGCCGAGTTTTTTTACGCGGAATCTGCGTCGCAAAACTCGGCAAAAACGGCCCGAGAATGCCTCCCATTGATTTCAATGGGAGGCGTCGGCGTCTTTTTCCCGCGAGCAGTAAAACTGCCTCGCGGGAAAAAGAAGCGACATGCCCTATCTTCGGGCGCTTCCGCCTCTGATCTCCCATTGACTTCAATGGGAGGCAGAGAAAGCGTATTTCGCGCTGTTTTATGCCCGCGGAGCTCAATGGCCGCAGGCGAAAAACGGCGCGAAAATCGGCGTGCAGGGAGAGGAAAATCTGCCTCAAAGTTCCAAACTGAATTTTGAGGCAGATATTCCTCCCCCAAAATACTCCGTGTGAACATAGCCTTAGTGAATTGGCACTTTGCAGCCATGTTACATTTTATATTATTGAAATGCATTATCAGCAATTGCCTAATATAATTCCCTAATATAATATCTTTATCAGCAATGCTCTGATAACGCATATAATATTAGCGTTTCACAGGATTGATAATAATATCATTAAAATAGGTTCAAAGAGTTTTACTTTACAGTAACACTGAATGAAGAATATACACAAAAAGTTCCAAGTATGCATTAAGGTTTTGCATGTCCTGTCTCATATTGCACTCAAAACTGTGACAAAAATAATTCTTCTATCTGTGTCTTAGATCATTCATTACACACCCTCCCTTCTTCTCACAAACCTCAGACCAGATTTGTCTTTGGCTGAAGGCAACTGGCTGCAGCAGGGAGCCTTTCCTACTACCCTATTTGAAATAAGATAGAAGATATGTTAAGCCCCTTCTTATAGAAGCCATATATTTGCCAGAAGAAAATAGAATCATGGTAAGATTGTTTCAAGAGCATGCAGAAAATCTTGCACACCAACACATTTTTTTCCTGCTGTTTATAGGTTACTGGCTCCTGAGACCCTCATCAATCAATCAATCAATCAATCAATCAATCAATCAATCAATCAATCAATCAATCAATCAATCAATCAATCAATCAATCACTGTTGGAAGTTCCATCTGGCCATACATTTCCTTTTCAGTGGCAGTTGAAGGAGAAATGTAAACATGGATAGCTGGGTCCGACAGAGCGGGAGCCAATTTTACTTAGAGGCTCTGAACTCTGGCTCAGAGGGACTCCCCTCTCATATGTCCATATGTCCTAATGGAGCATATGGACTGGGCTTGTGTTGATGAAACCACCCCTGTAAAGTGTAGCTAAACGTTTGACAAACTTCAGACATGTCATACTGACATGTAAGAAAATTGGATTGGTGGGGATCGAGCACTGAGACCCCCCACCAATCGCTGGAACGAAGCAGCAGAAGCGTTCAGCCGCTCATGTCTGTTCGGCTTTTTTGGGAAAGCCGATATATCGGAGTACGGACTCATAGACTTTCTATTGAGTCCGTACACCGATACACTTATTTCCGGAAAGAGCCGGACAGACACGAAGCGGCAGAGCGCTCACACGAGCGCTTCAGCTGCTTCGTTCTAGCAATTGGTGGGGGTCTCAGTGCTCGGACCCCCACCAATCCAATCTTCTGACATGTCATTATGACATGTCAGAAGTTTGTCAAACCTTTAGCTACACTTTAAGCATGCAGAAAATAGGTTTACCAGTATTTGAAGGTTTGTAGAACTGCTTTTTAGTAGAAATGTTTAGAAAAGACTGTAGATATAAAATAAAAAGAGAAAGAATAATCAGTTTTGTACATTTCTTGTTATTGTATATACTCTCCTAATATATGAAACATAATGGGACTCATTTATCAATCTGTCTAACATAAAAACTAGCCTTGTCTCCCATAGCAAGCATTGAAACCAAGTATAGGTTTCCATATATCTTAGTAACCGCAGAGTACTGCTGCATCTTAGATTAGCACCTACACATTAAGTTCACTTTGTTTGGAGGAACTGCCTAAACTTATATTACACGGCTCCCCGACGAGGGCCGTGTAAACAAGCGCCGATCAACAAGACAGCTCATTGGCTCCTTTCTCGTTACTCCGACCGCTCGCCCCCATACATTTCTATGATGTCGGCAGCACATCTCCCTGTTTACGCAGTGAGATGTGCTGCCGGCAACGATAATATTTTGACCATTTAAAATGAGGCAATCAGCCAATGAATGAGTGTTTGCTTCTTCATCGACTGATCGTTGCCCTTATTACACAGGGCAATTATCAGGAACAAGCGTTCTGTGAACGCTCATTTGCCTGATAATTGGCCAGTGTAAAAGGGCCTTTAGGCCCCTAGCTTAAGCCCTTCCCGACATTTGTCGTAAGTATACGTCATGGAAAGGCTGTGCTTCCCACAAATTGTCGTATACTTCCAACAAATGGATGGCACTGACCCAGAAGCTGAGTCAGTGCCATTATCCCCGGATGTCAGCTGTATCTTACAGCTGACACCCTGTTGTAATGGCGGGGACCAAAGTTTGCTTAAATCCCCACCATTAACCCCTTAAATGCAGCGGTCAAAAGCGATCGCTGCATATAGGTGTTTGCAGCTCATTGGCACCCCAGCAATGAAATTTCCGGGGTGCCGGTGGTTGCAATGGCAACCAGAGGCCTAATAGTGGCCTCCCAGTCTGCGTAGTACGGAAACCTTGCAGGCCTTGCCGGGTGGAAGGGCCTAAAAGACTTCCGTAGCCGTCGGCAAGATGGCGCCCGTTCAGGAGATGAGCCGGCGTCATCAGTGGTGGATGTCAGCTGTATGTTACAGCTGACAACCACCTGTAATGGCAGGTACCAGAGCTAGCTCCGATCCATGTCAATAACCCCTTAGATGAAGCGATCAAAATCGATCGCTGCATCTTAATGGTTGGCAGCAGATCGGCAGCTCTGCCCTGCAATTGGCACCTAACAATGGCCTCCTGCTTTGCCATTAGGGAAGCAGATTAGGCCCTGCCTGGAGGCAAAGCATAATCGGCTTGCTGTCAGTAATTGACTGACAGATCTAATACAGTCCACTACATAGGTAGTGCAATGTATTAGAAAGAAAATCTGACAGTTGGAACTTCAAGTCCCCTAGTGAGACTAAACAAAAATTAAAAAAAAGTTGTAAAAAATATAACAAAAGTTTCAAGTAATAAAATAAAACACAATCACCCTTTTTCCCTTATCAAGTCCTTTATTATTGAAAAAAAAACAAATAAACTATAACGGTTCTCACCGGTTTGTTCATGGATCCTCGGTGTCGTCTGGGACATGGTGCTTGGAACCCAGGCAACGCTTGGCACAGCGGGTAGAGGCGGTCGGATGAATAGGCAGAAGTCAGGATAGGCAGCAGACGTCGTAACGGGTATGGAAGCAATAGGTCAGGGCAGGCGGCAGGCGGCGTAACAGGTATGGAAGCAATAGGCCAAGGCAAGCGGCAGGCAAGGATAGTCGAGTTCAGGCAGAGGTCAGCAACGGGAAATCCAGACAAGGAAGAAGGGAAGGAAACAGAGAACCAGGGCACAGGGAAACTCACGAGGAACTTTGTTGAACAAGCAAGGATGAAAGGAAGGAGGAACTTTAAATAGGAAGTCTTTGGAATTAAGGCGCGCGCTGGCCTTTTAAGACAGGCGCGCGCGCCCTCTAGTGACTGCAGTCGCACCTTGAGGATGACGGCCACAGAGGGAGGTAAAGGATGCACTCACCTGACACCGTCCAGGACCAGCAGAGCGTCCGGATCGGGTAAGTGGAGCTCGGGATGAGCATGATATAATGGAAGGCGGGGAATGGCGCGGAAGCCATTACAGTACCCCACTTTACTCCCCCTCTTTTAGGCTTGCTTGAAAACCTTCACTCAAAAGTCCTTGATGAGAGCTGGGGCGTTGATATTCTCCACGGGCTGCCATGATCTCTCCTCAGGACCATAATCTTTCCAGTCCACTAGGTACCATAATCTCCCCCGTGTTCGTTTGACATCCAGGATCTCTTGAATTTCAAATTCGGCATTAGACGCAGGCGCATGATGGACAGGAATTTTCTTTGAATATTGGTTGAGTATAGTGGGTTTCAGTAGAGAAATATGGAAGGAATTAGAGATTTTCAGAGACTGAGGAAGGCGAAGTCTGAAAGTTACTGGATTGATTTGTTTTGTTATCTCATAGGGAACCAGAAACCGAGGAGCTAACTTGTAACAAGGGGTCTTCAGATGTATGTACCGGGTGGAAAGCCAGACTTTATTCCCAGGAAGGAGCTGCGGTGGTATCTTGCGTCTTTTATCCGCGTCTCTTTTAAACCTGGCTACGGCTCTGTGGATGGAGTCCTTGGCCGTCTGCCAAATCCGTATAAAGTCATGGTGGACCATGTTAGCAGCTGGAACCTCAGAAGGCACAGAGACTGGTAGAGGAATTCCTGGGTGCTGGCCATACACCAAGAAGAAAGGAGAAGAGCGGGTAGACTCCCCCTTATGGTTGTTGTAGGCAAATTCGGCCCATGGAAGTAGACTTGTCCAGTCGTCTTGTCGCAGAGACACAAAATTCCTGAGGAAACTTTCAAGTATTTGGTTTATCCGCTCTACTTGACCATTGGATTGAGGATGGTACGTGGAAAAGAAGTCTAGTTTGACCTCCAGCAGTTTGCACAAGGCTCTTCAGAACTTGGATGTGAACTGAACTCCTCTGTCAGAAACAATATGTTCTTTATCTTCAATTCCATAATTTTTTTCAGCGGATGTGAATGATTGGGAGAAAAAAACACAGGCCACCAGTCTCCCTGTACAAGTTTTTTGTGAAAGAATGGCTCCAACTCCCACAGATGAAGCATCGACTTCCAGAACAAAGGGTTTGGTGGAATCCGGTCTATGTAGGACTGAAGCAGAAGAGAAGGCAATTTTAAGAGCTTGGAATGCAGCTTCAGCCTCCGTGGTCCAGTCTTTGGCATTAACCCCCTTTTTGGTCAGAGCAGAAATAGGAGCTGTCATAGAGGAGAAATGAGGAATAAACTGGCGGAAATAATTTGCAAATCCCAGCAGGCATTGGACAGCTTTGAGTCCTTGCGGACGAGGCCAGTTGAGAATAGAAGATAGCTTGGCTGGATCCATTTGAAGTCCCTGGTCGGAAATGGCATACCCCAAGAAAGGCAGGCTGGTTCTCTCGAAGAGGCATTTCTCTAGTTTGGCAAACAGAGTGTTCTCTCACAGACGATGTAACACTTGGCGCACAAGCACACGATGAGTTTGAATATTGGGAGAAAAGATTAAAATGTCATCTAGGTATACCACCACACAGCTGTACAACAGATCTCGAAAAATGTCATTAACAAAAGCCTGGAAAACCGCAGGAGCATTACAAAGTCCAAAGGGCATGACGAGGTATTCAAAATGCCCATCACGAGTGTTGAATGCGGTTTTCCATTCGACTCCTTCACGGATGCGGATGAGGTTATAAGCTCCACGAAGGTCTAGTTTAGTGAAAATTTTCGCCCCCTGTAGGCAGTTAAAGAGTTCTGAGATCAATGGTAATGGGTACTTGTTCTTTAGTGTGATATTATTCAATCCTCTGTAATCAATACAAGGACGCATGGAGCCGTCTTTTTTTCCCACAAAGGAAAACCCTGCGCCAGCAGGAGAGGAGGGCTTACGGATGAATCCTCTCTCCAGATTTTCTTGTATATACCGGAACATGGCCTTCGTCTCAGGCAAGGACAAAGGTTAGACTCTACCTCTGGGAAGCGTGGCGTTTGGGACCAGGTCTATGGCACAGTTGTATTGTTACGTCTATGGCCGGGGGTCGTCGTTCAGACTTACCCCTTTACGATCCCGGCCATGGACATCTCTCTTCTCGACGTCACCTCCCTCCAGGGAGACGCCGGCTCTCTCTTCCGGGTCCTCGGACTGTTTCCCACAGGGCGCGCGCGCCCACGCGTGCACGACCTTAAAGGGCCATTACGCGTCCAGCTGTCAAACATCAATTATCAGCCCAAATGGCTGCTGGACTATATAAGGGGCTCTGCCCACTGGTTCCTTGCCTGAGCATTGTTGTATACCCTAGTTTGTCTTGCAAATGGTCTCCCAGTGTTTTACAGTTCCCAGTGTTACCCGTTCCTTCTGCCTGTACCCTGTGCTATCGTATCTACAAGTGAAAGTCAAGCCGTGCCTTCCACTGCATCCACGGTGTCACCTGCTGTGAAAATCAAGTCGTGTCTTCCCGCTGCATCCACGGTATCACCTGCTGTGAAAGTCAAGTCCTGCTTCTGCTACTGTCTACATTGCCTCAGGTACCCGTTCTGAACTATAGACATTGTTTTGTACCTTGTTGGCCAGCTGCTACCCCGCTACGCGGTACAGCCCAGTGGGTCCACACCCTGCGCCTTGACACGTATGGCCTGTGAGGTGGCAGCGATTCAGCTTGTTGTTTACAGAAAACATCCGAGAAGCTTTTGTATGGAGTAGGAAGTCCTGCTGAGTTAGGTTTTGAAATCTGAGGCATGGGTGGGCAAATAGATAGTAGACAATGCTGGTGACAGAAGTCACTCCAGGGGTAATTTGACCTCCGGTTCAGTCAATAACATGAGTGCTTCTGCAACCACGGTAGACCTAGTAGCAAAGGGTTCAGAGAGTTCTTTAAAACATAGAAGGAGATTAACAAGAGAATTGGCTCGGTGGCGAGATAGAGTTTCCTGTAGAAGCCTCCCATCTACAGAAAGAATGGGCAACGGTTTGGTTAGTTTTTGCACTGGGATTTGGTAACGATTTACCAAGGACTGGCACAGAAAATTCCCCGGAATCTAGGAAGGCTTGAACGCAGAAAGTGGTTCCTGCAAAGGACAGTTTTGCTGGCATGGTCATCTTCTAAAAGGAAGGTATTCCACCTAGGGTAGCCTCTCCTACTTGCCCTACTTACTGGACAGTCCTTGAGGAAGTGCGTTTTACCCCCACAATACAAACATAAATTCAACTTGCGTCTATTTTGGCGCTCCTCAGGCGTGAGTCTTGTTCTCTTCACCTGCATGGGTTTGTCCGACCGAGAGGAAGATGAGGCAAGAAGAGGCCTTTCGAAGGTTGGTGCCAACCGTGATGTCCAATTGCCTCTAGCAGATTCTTGTTGTCTCTCACGGAAATGTATATCTATCCAATTAGCAAGAGTAATCAAGCCATCCAAGGACGGTGGAAGGTCTCGGCCAGTAAGTTTATCCTTGATTCAGCCTGCCAGACCCTCCCAGAAGGTAGATACCAAAGACTCATTATTCTACTGGAGTTCAGTAGCCAGGGTGCGAAATTGAATGGCGTATTGGCCTACTTTGGAGATTCCTTGCCGGAGCTTGAGTAGAGAGGAAGCTGCAGAAGAGGCTATACACGGTACTTCAAACACCCTTTTAAAAGTGGAGAGAAAGTTCTAAATGTTGTACATGATGGGGTCGTTTCTCTCCCACAAAGGCGATGCCCATGCCAGTGCTTCACCAGACAGCAGGGACAGGATGTAGGCCACCTTAGCCCGGTCTGAGTAAAAATGATGCGCAATGACTTCAAAGTGGATGGTGCATTGGTTAACAAATTCCCTGCAGGTCTTGGGGTCTCACTCATAGCAGGCAGGTGTAGGTAAATTAAGTCCAGGACTGTAGAAAGGACCTTGCTGTGGTGGTGGTGGTGGTATCGGAGGCGCCAGAGGCTCTAGTTCGTTTAAATGAGTGGACACATTTTGCAGTAGCTGAAACAGCTGATCTTGGCGGACACGTTGTCCAGAAAGCTCCTGATCAATATCAGCCGTGTCAGGCAGGGCTGTGTCAAGGAGATCGATGGCTTGTTCAACCTATAACGGTTCTCACCGGTTTGTTTGTAGATCCTCGGTGTTATCTGGGAGATGGTGCTTGGAACCCAGGCAACACTTGGCACAGCGGGTAGAGGCGGTCAGATGGATAGGCAGAAGTATGTATAGGCAGCAGATGTCGTAACGGGTATGGAAGCAATAGGTCAGGGCAGACGGCAGGCGTCGTAACGGGTATGGAAGCAATAGGTCAAGGCAGGCGGCAGGCAAGGATAGTCAAGTTCAGGCAGAGGTCAGCAACGGGAAATCCAGACAAGGAAGAAGGGAAGGAAACAGAGAACCAGGGCACAGGGAAACTCACAGGGAACTTGGTTGAAGAAGCAGGGATGAAAGGAAGGAGGAACCTTAAATAGGAAGTCTTTGGAATTAAGGTGTGCGCTGGCCCTTTAAGACAGAACAAGTCAGCGTGCGCCCACTCTAGTGACTGCAGCCGCACATCGAGGATAACGGCCGCGGAGGGAGTTAAGGGATGCACTTACCTGATGCCGTCCAGGACCAGCAGAGCCTCCGGATCGGGGAAGTGGAGCTCTGGATGAGCATGTGGTAATGGAGGACGCAGGAACTGGAGCAGAGGCTGTTGGGAAAGCGGGGAACGGCGCGGTAGCCGTTACATAAACCATACCTATTACAGCGTAAAAAACACCAGTGAAAAACGATGCCAGAATTTCTATTTTCTGGTCACTTTGCCCTACAAAAATTGAAATAAAAAGTGATCAAAAAGTCGTATGTATCCAAAAATGGTACCTATAAAAACGAAAGCTCGTCTCGCAAAATACAAGCCCCCATATAGCTCCATCGGCTAAAAAATTATAAAGTTATGGTTCTCACAAAAAAGGATAAAAAGTGATTAAAAAGTCGCATGTTCCTCAAAATGGTACAAATAATAACTACCGCTTGTCCCGCAAAAACACAGCCCTCATACAACTATATCTATGAAAAAATAAAATTAGTTAAGGCTCCAATAAGTCAGGAAATAAAAAATATGCAGTTGTACAGGCCCGAGGGGAACATTTCTTCTGTTTCAAGAGGCAAATTATCAAGGCCCTAAAATTAGGGAACCAGGAAGGGTAGGGCCCAAACATATCTGCTGGAAGCGAGGGTTCCCGTATTATACCAGGACAATACTTTCCCAGCAAAATTCCTCAAACTGCAAAGGTGCGGATTGTGGACCAAAATGGGGATATGTAAGGACACCATTTATCAGTGCGACACTGGCCTGTGCAGTAAGGCTATGTGCACACACACTAATTACGTCCGTAATTGACGGACGTATTTCGGCCGCAAGTACCGGACCGAACACAGTGCAGGGAGCCGGGCTTCTAGCATCATAGTTATGTACGATGCTATGAGTCCCTGCCTCTCCGTGGAACTACTGTCCCGTACTGAAAACATGATTACAGTACGGGACAGTTGTCCTGCAGCGAGGCAGGGACTCCTAGCATCGTACATAAGTATGATGCTAGGAGCCCGGCTCCCTGCACTGTGTTCGGTCCGGTACTTGCGGCCGAAATACGTCCGTCAATTACGGACGTAATTAGTGTGTGTGCACATACCCTAAGGATTGCTTCACAGCGTAACACACATCTATGGATTATTTTACTGTTTTTTTTTTACCCCATTATTATACTACCTGACTATGCCCCTGACGTACTCTGCCCAGCTTACATGTACCCACACATTATAAACTGAAATACCAGTAATACTCCAAACAAAACTGCTACCAAGCAAAATCCACGCTCCAAAAGCCAAATGGTGCTCACTCCCTTCTGAGCCCCACAGTGTGACCAAACAGCAGTTTACTTCCACATATATGGCATTGCCATACCCAGGAGAACCCTTTTAACAATTTTTGGGGTGTGTGTGTCTCCAGTGGCACAAGCTGGGCACTACATATTTGCCACTGAAATGGCATATCTAGGGAAAATTTTTTACTTTGCACCATCCGCATCGCGATAATTTATGGAAAAGACCTGTGGGGTGGAAATGCTCACTACACCCCTCAATAAATGCCTTGAGGGGTGTAGTTTCCAAAATGGAGTCACTTCTCAGGGGTTTCTTTTATTATTTCACATCAGAGCCTCTGCAATTGTGAACCAATACTGTGTAAGTCGCCAAGTTAGGCCTCAACTTTGCATGGTACTCTTTCACTCTTGAGCCTGCTCGAATGTCCAGGAAAAAGATAAGGATCACATGTAGGGTGTTTCAAAAGCTGGAAAACACAGCATAATAATTAGGGAGCTGTCTTGTTATGGTGGCACAAGCTGGGAACCACATATTGGCATATCTATGGAAAAATCCCATTTTCACTCTGCAACATCGAGTGCACACTAATTTCTGCAAAACACCTGCAGGGTTAACATGCTCACTACACCCCTAGGTGAATATATTGAGGGGTTTTGTTTCCAAAATGGGGTCACTTCAGGGGGGTTTCCACTGTTTTGGTCCCACAGGGGCTTTGCAAATGCGACATAGCGACCAGAAACCAATCCAGCAAAATCTGCACTCCAAAAGCCAAATGGCGCTCCTTCCCTTCTGAGGCCTACTGTGTGCCCAAACAGTGTCAGGAAGGTCAAAAGTGGCCAAAGCGGGAAGGGGTTAATTGTTAACTGAGTGTTACCATTCCTCTTGTCAATAGGATGTATCCCTACACAGTCTGATATTGTCTGCTATGATTTGACAGCAGGGGCGTCACTAGCACCGGGCCTTCGGTGCCCAAATCTGCTGCCATTATATCAATGTTTATTATTATTTTGTTTGTTGTTTATAAACTCTTCTAATTATGGCTCAATTAATAGAGTCAACAACGCAAAATAACATATGATTATAAAGGTTCGATATCTCCACATCTTTGCAAAACAAAAGTTACATTGCATGTTATTATTTTTTTATCCCTAAGGCCGGGTTCCCGCCTAGCGTAAACTCTGCAGAATTTCTGCAACAGAATTCCGTGTGGAAATTCCGCAGCATTTACAGTAGCAGCAAAGTGGATGAGATGTAGAAAATCTCATGTCCACGCTGCGGAAAAAAAACACACAGCGTAAACGTTAAGCACTAGTTCACACTGAGTTTTTTTTTGCGCTGTTTTTGATGTGGAAACCGCGTCCGAAATTGCCTCCGATTGCTTTCAATGTGAGACTGAGGCATTTTTTTCCATGAAAGAAAAAAAATGCAGCATAATGCTCTTTCTTCCTGCGTTTCCATCTCAGACCCCCCCCCCCACCCATTGACCTCAATGGGAGGCATAGAAAGCCGTTTTCGCTGTGTGTTTAGCCCGCGGCGCTCAATGGCCATGACTGAAAAACGCTGCAAAGAAAGTGCAGGCAGGTCAAAATCAGTCTCAAAATTCCTAAAGGAATTTTGAGTCAGATTTAGTCCTGCCTGCGGAACACTTGTCGCCTTTTTCGGCTGCAGGCAAAACCCGCAGAGAACAATGCTTTCTCTGCCTTCCATTGATGTCAATGGGAGCTCAGAGACGGAAACGCCTGAAGGAATTGCATGGTGCTTCTTTTTCCCAACAAGCGTTTTTTTTTTCGCTCATGGGAAAAACACCTCCGCCTCCAATTGAAATTAGTAGGAGGCAATTTTGGTTGTTTTTTGGCGTGGTTTCTGCATTAAAAACAGCGCCAAAAAATTCAGTGCAAACTAGGCATAAGGGCTTGTCAACACGTAAGGGAATTGCTGCAGAAAATTTCTGCAGCAATTCAGTTGAAGGTAGCAGACTTTCCGCTGCGATAAAACGCACCATTTCCTGTGTTTTTTATTGTAGAATTGACATGCAGTCCGAAAAATATGCACTGCAGGTCAATTTATGGACGGAAATTTTACGCAGCGTGTGGATGAGATTTTTAATTCTCACCCACTTTGCAGCTATGGTATTCTGCTGCGTATTTTCCATCCGCAATTCCGCTACCTTGTGGACGAGCCCTAAGAGGGAAAAATTCTCCCAGAAAACTACTTAAAATTGCTCATAAAATTTTGTGTGATTTTTCTTTCCACGCAAATAAAATCGATTGGTCGAATAACATTTAGGCCTGATTTACACGAGCGTGTGCGTTTTGTGCGCTCAAAAAACGCTGCGTTTTGCTCGCGCAAAAGGCATTTGACAGCTCCGTGTGTCATCCGTGTATGATGCGCGGCTGCGTAATTTTCGCGCAGCCGCCATCATAGAGATGAGGCTAGTCGACGCCCGTCACTGTCCAAGGTGCTGAAAGAGCTAACTGATCGGCAGTAACTCTTTCAGCACCCGTGACAGTGAGTTCCGATCACAATATACACCAACCTGTGAATCAAAAAAAGACGTTCATACTTACCATGAACTTCCTGCTTCCTCCAGTCCGGTCTCCTGGCCGTTGCCTTGGTGACGCGTCCCTCTCTTGTCATCCGGCCCCACCTCCCAGGATGACGCGGCAGTCCATGAGACCGCTGCAGCCTGTGATTGGCTGCAGGCTGTGCTTGGCCTGTGATTGGCTGCAGCTGTCACTTGGACAGAATTGTCATCCCGGGAGGTCAGACTGGAGGAAGAAGCCGGGAGTTCTCGGTAAGTCAGAACTTCTTTTTTTTTTTTACACGTTCATGTATATTGTGATCGTAAGTCACTGTCCATGGTGCTGAACCAGTTTAACTCTTTCAGCACCGTGGACAGTGACTGTCTCCTGCCGTCGCGTACCCGAACATTTTTTGCCGGGTTCGGTCAAAACGAGTTCGGCCGAACCCGGTGAAGTTCGGTGCGCTCATCTCTAATTTGACACTCCGTTTGGATGTTTGTAAACAGAAAAGCACGTGGTGCTTTTCTGTTTACATTCATCCTTTTCACAGCTCTTGCGCGAATCACGCAGTTCGCACGGAAGTGCTTCCGTGCGGCATGCGTGGTTTTCACGCACCCATTGACTTCAATGGGTGCGTGATGCGTGAAAAACGCACGATTATAGAACATGTCGTGAGTTTTACGCAACGCACTCACGCTGCGCAAAATTCACGCATCGTCTAAACTGCCCCATAGAGTAATATAGGTGCGTACGACACGCGTGAAAAGCACGCACGTCGCACGCGCGTATATTACGCTCGTGTAAATGAGGCCTAAGAACGAGGTTTGACACGCAGACATATTCTGGGCTCTCATTGGTCTATCCATGTGACCTTTAACCACAGGTTACTAATCGGCATTGAGTTCGGCTGGGCCTACCAGTCAATTAGCGAGCAGAATGTTTACACAATACAAAAAGAGACTGGAGACTGGGTTGCATCTAGAATAGAGTTGTTCCTGGTACGTCCTTCCGACAGCAACTCCATTCTAGACGACTTACTACTGAAGTGACACAGTATAATGCCCCCATAGCTGACACAGTATAATGCCCCATAGCGGTGACACAGTATAATGCCCCATAGAGGTGACACAGTATAATGCCCCATAGCTGACACAGTATAATGCCCCATAGCTGACGCAGTATAATGCCCCATAGCTGACACAGTATAATGCCCCATAGCTGACACAGTATAATGCCCCCATAGCATAATGCCTCATAGCTGACACAGTATAATGCCCCATAGCTGACACAGCATAATGCCCCATAGCTGACACAGCATAATGCCCCATAGCTGACACAGCATAATGCCCCATAGCGGACACAGTATAATGCCCCCATAGCTGCAACACAGTATAATGCCCCCATAGCTGTGACACAGTATATTGCCCCCATAGCTGCGACACAGTATAATGCCCCCATAGCTGCGACACAGTATAATGCCCCCATAGCTGACACAGTATAATGCCCCCATAGCTGACACAGTATAATGCCCCATAGCTGACACAGTATAATGCCCCCATAGCTGACACAGTATAATGCCCCATAGCGGTGACACAGTATAATGCCCCATAGAGGTGACACAGTATAATGCCCCATAGCTGACACAGTATAATGCCCCATAGCTGACACAGTATAATGCCCCATAGCTGACACAGTATAATGCCCCATAGCTGACACAGTATAATGCCCCCATAGCATAATGCCTCATAGCTGACACAGTATAATGCCCCATAGCTGACACAGCATAATGCCCCATAGCTGACACAGCATAATGCCCCATAGCTGACACAGCATAATGCCCCATAGCGGACACAATATAATGCCCCCATAGCATAATGCCCCATAGCTGACACAGTATAATGCCCCCATAGCTGACACAGTATAATGCCCCATAGCTGACACAGCATAATGCCCCATAGCATAATGCCCCATAGCTGACACAGTATAATGCCCCATAGCTGACACAGTATAATGCCCCATAGCTGACACAGTATAATGCCCCATAGCTGACACAGCATAATGCCCCATAGCTGACACAGCATAATGCCCCATAGCTGACACAGCATAATGCCCCATAGCTGACACAGTATAATGCCCCATAGCTGACACAGTATAATGCCCCATAGCTGACACAGCATAATGCCCCATAGCTGACACAGCATAATGCCCCATAGCTGACACAGTATAATGCCCCATAGCTGACACAGTATAATGCCCCATAGCTGACACAGTATAATGCCCCATAGCTGACACAGTATAATGTCCCATAGCTGACACAGTATAATGCCCCATAGCTGACACAGTATAATGCCCCATAGCTGACACAGTATAATGCCCCATAGCTGACACAGTATAATGCCCCATAGCTGACACAGCATAATGCCCCATAGCTGACACAGCATAATGCCCCATAGCTGACACAGCATAATGCCCCATAGCGGACACAGTATAATGCCCCCATAGCATAATGCCCCATAGCTTACACAGTATAATGCCCCCATAGCATAATGCCCCATAGCTGACACAGTATAATGCCCCCATAGCATAATGCCCCATAGCTGACACAGTATAATACCCCCATAGCATAATGCCCCATAGCTGACACAGTATAATGCCCCCATAGCATAATGCCCCATAGCTGACACAGTATAATGCCCCCATAGCATAATGCCCCATAGCTTACACAGTATAATGCCCCCATAGCATAATGCCCCATAGCTGACACAGTATAATGCCCCCATAGCATAATGCCCCATAGCTGACACAGTATAATACCCCCATAGCATAATGCCCCATAGCTGACACAGTATAATGCCCCCATAGCATAATGCCCCATAGCTGACACAGTATAATGCCCCCATAGCATAATGCCCCATAGCTGACACAGTATAATGCCCCATAGCTGACACAGTATAATGCCCCATAGCTGACACAGCATAATGCCCCATAGCTGACACAGCATAATGCCCCATAGCTGACACAGTATAATGCCCCATAGCTGACACAGTATAATGCCCCATAGCTGACACAGTATAATGCCCCATAGCTGACACAGTATAATGCCCCATAGCTGACACAGTATAATGCCCCATAGCTGACACAGTATAATGCCCCATAGCTGACACAGTATAATGCCCCATAGCTGACACAGTATAATGCCCCATAGCTGACACAGCATAATGCCCCATAGCTGACACAGCATAATGCCCCATAGCTGACACAGCATAATGCCCCATAGCGGACACAGTATAATGCCCCCATAGCATAATGCCCCATAGCTTACACAGTATAATGCCCCCATAGCATAATGCCCCATAGCTGACACAGTATAATGCCCCCATAGCATAATGCCCCATAGCTGACACAGTATAATACCCCCATAGCATAATGCCCCATAGCTGACACAGTATAATGCCCCCATAGCATAATGCCCCATAGCTGACACAGTATAATGCCCCCATAGCATAATGCCCCATAGCTGACACAGTATAATGCCCCATAGCTGACGCAGCATAATGCCCCATAGCTGACACAGCATAATGCCTCATAGCTGACACAGCATAATGCCCCATAGCGGACACAGTATAATGCCCCCATAGCATAATGCCCCATAGCTGACACAGTATAATGCCCCCATAGCTGACACAGTATAATGCCCCATAGCTGACAAAGCATAATGCCCCATAGCTGACACAGTATAATGCCCCATAGCTGACACAGTATAATGCCCCATAGCTGACACAGTATAATGCCCCATAGCTGACACAGTATAATGCCCCATAGCTGACACAGCATAATGCCCCATAGCTGACACAGTATAATGCCCCATAGCTGACACAGTATAATGCCCCATAGCTGACACAGTATAATGCCCCATAGCTGACACAGTATAATGCCCCCATAGCATAATGCCCCATAGCTGACACAGTATAATGCCCCCATAGCTGACACAGTATAATGCCCCATAGCTGACACAGTATAATGACCTCATAACATAATGCCCCATAGCTGACACAGTATAATGCCCCATAGCTGACACAGCATAATGCCCCATAGCTGACACAGCATAATGCCCCATAGCTGACACAGTATAATGCCCCATATGTACGTACCTAATAAATAAAAAAAACATAATTGCTTACCTATCCCGGTTCCCACGACGGTGGGGGATGCGATGCTTCTCCTCCTCTGCACTGTGCTGTGGGTGACTCCGTGCAGGCAGGCGCGATGACGTCACTACATCGCGCCTGCCTGCACCGAGCCGCTCACGGCAGAGTGAATGCTGGAGCGAGGCTCCAGCATTCAACCCAACTGAGTCTGCGTCCTGCAGACGCAGATTCAGTTGGAAGCGGGCAGCGCGGCAGCTAGCAGCGCTGCATAGTTTTTTAAGATAGTGTGCGGTTCGGGCTGCGATGGGCCCCCTGGCAGCCTCGGGCCCCGGGCGACCGCCCGAAACGCCCATATTATAATCCGCCATTGATTCTAGACAATTTACTAGTGAGGCGACTAGATTGAAGATGCTGGAGGGAGGACTTGCTTGGAACAAATCCAATCCAGACATGTCACTGCTGAAACGACTAGAATAGAGTTGCCTACAACAGCTCCCCGTAGAAACTCCATTCTAGTGACTGACTCCAGGAGCGGCTAGAGTGGAGTTGTTGCAGGGAGGATCCTGGAGCTCAGTCACAGTTGCCACATTATATAGTGCTGCAGAAAATGTCACCTATACATTTTACTTGTGTGATTCATGCTTTTACACAATGGTGCAATATCTGTATATTTTATATGGAGGTTCATGATCTCAGCAGTGGCATAGCTATAGGGTTCGCAGCAATTGTGACTGGACCCCGAAGCCAGGGGGCCCATGGCCCCCCGCACTACATCAATAAAAAGTTACTATAGTAACTGGGGCCATGGGACTCCGTTTTATAGTGACTACAGTACTTACCTTCCTGCTTCCGGAGAGGCAGCCGAGGTCCTGACTTCACAGCGATGTGCGCAGTGCATGATGTCACAATGCTATGCGCCGCGCACAGCATCCTGATCCTGGATAGAGTCAGGACATCCGCTGTGGCTGAAGAGGAGGGTAAGATTAATATCCCTGTCTGCTGAGCTGCTTCCCCTTCATTCGGGTCACTTGCTCACATTGTCAATCCGTGTTGGCGATTCGCAGTGTGAGTAAGGAAGGGAAATTAAGGGGAAGCAGCTCTCGTATGAGCTTCAAAACAGCTGATTGGCAGGGGTTCTGGGAGTCAGACCATGACCCATCCTGAGGATAAGCCATCAGTGTTTAGGGACTGGACAACCCCTTTAAGCCTACGAAGTGGCAGGCTTAGAGGGCCCATGAGACAAGATCACAGATTGTGTGATCATGTCTGCTGGATCGTGTGTATAAGCCGACCACATGGTAGGCTTAGATACAAGGCTCCAGCAGACAGTAATCTTATACTGCATAATATTACTGTCTGCTGGGGCCCTGTATCTAAGCATCTTACATAACCACATGGTAGGCTTGGATACATGGCCCATGTGTGATCCTGTCTGATGGGCCCTGTATATAAGCCTACCACATGGTAGGCTTAGATACAAGGCTCCAGCAAACAGTAATCTTATACTGTATAAGATTACTGTCTGCTGGACCATGTATCTGTCACGGCGCGGGGTGTGGACCCACTGAGCCGTACCGCGTAGTGGAGTAGCAGCTGGCCAACAAGGTACAAAACAATGTCTATAGTTCAGAACGGGTACCTGAAGCAACGTAGACAGTAGCGGGAGCACGACTTGACTTTCACAGCAGGTGACACCGTGGATGCAGCGGGAAGGCACGACTTGACTTTCACTTGTAGATACAATAGCACAGGATACAGGATACAGGCAACAGGAACGGGTAACACTGGGAACTGGAAAACACTGGGAAACCTTTTGCAAGACAAACTAGAGTATACAGCAACGCTCAGGCAAGGAACCACTGGGCAGGGCCCCTTATTATAGTCGAGCAGCCATTTGGGCTGATAATTGATGTTAGACAGTTGGACGCGTACTGGCCCTTTAAGGCCGTGCACGCGCGGGCGTGCGCGCCCTGCGGGAAACAGTCCGACGACCCGGAAGAGAGTGCCGGCGTCTCCCTGGAGGGTGCGGATGCCGAGAAGAGAGACGTCCATGGGCGGGATCGTCATGGGGTAAGTCTGAACGACGATCCCCGGCCATAGACGTAACAGTATCTAAGCCTACTTTGACAGACAGTATCACACATGGGACCTGTATCTAAGCCTACCACATGTTTTACTAATCGGTTTTTACCCAGGTGGGGAGGGACTGGTTCGTACCCGACTCTTCCCAGTACCCCTGGTGGCGGTGGGTCCTGGGGTAATAATGGTGGTTAGTGTTAGCCTCTGCACCTGCTAACATTAAGCCCCACCTTAGTAATGGAGGTTGTCAATCAGTCGGCGGCCATTACTAAGGCGGTAATAATAAAGTTTAAAAAAATACAAGGACATAGAAAAAATATTTTATTTAAATAAAAAAACACATACAACCCATATTAAACATTTTATTGAAAATAAGAAAAACGCTGTCATTGAAGTAGTCCTCGAATCCGACGTAGTCCAACGATCGAACATGTAAAATAACACAAACACACAAAAATAATTAGTAACACATAAAAAAGCAAAACAATTATTATTCTTACCTTTCCTGGGGCCAGCGCTGGAACCGCAATGTCAGCGAGCTGGTCCCTATATCTAATCCTATCATGTGTGATACACATGTATACACATGTATACACACACATACACACACACACACACACACACACACACACACACACACACACACACACACATATATATCTGAATATATACACACACACATTTTTTTGGGGGGTATATGTATTGGGGCTATTTCCCCAGACATTTTAAGTCCTTAGTGACACACCTGGCTGCTAGTGCTGCATTGTTGGGTCACTTAGGAGACCCAGCAATGCAGCTGAAAGCTGCGGGCCATCGGACATGAGAAGTTTGCAGGGGGGGGGGGGCTCAATAAGAACTTTTGCATCAGGGCCCATGAGCCTTTAGCTACGCCCCTGGATTTCAGCATGGACTGTAGTTGTTATATGAAGGTTCATGGTCTTTGCATAGACTGTGGTTGTTATAGGGAGGTCCTCCATACAGCAACTTCATTCTAGCGGTCTCACTATTGCACTTACTAGAATGGAGTTGTTATAGGGAGGTTCATGGTCTCTGTATAGACTGTGGTTGTTATAGGAAGGTTCATGATCTCCGTATAGACTGTAGTTATTATGTGGAGATTCATGTTCTCAGTATAGACTGTAGTTGTTATAGGGAGGTCCTCCATACAGCAACTCCATTCTAGCAGTCTCACTACTGTGCTGCTTTATTGTATCTGGCTTGTTATGAAAAATGGGGAGCGCTTTTTGCTTTTTTCAATATATATTTAAAAAAAACAAAACAAACAATGTGGGGTCCCCCCATTTTTCATAACCAGCCAGAAACAACATAGCAGCATCAGGCTAGCATTACCAGGGTGGGAAGGGCCAATGTATTTGGGCTTTCCCAGCCCAATAATACCATCCTGCGGCCGCCCCAGTGCCCGACCGCCACTACAGATATTCAGTTTTTTTTATCCGGCTCTTCCCAGCACCACTGGTGGCATTGGGTACCGGGGTAATAAAGGGGGGTTAGTGCTAGCCTCTTTACCGGCTAACACTATGCCCCGCCTTAGTAATAGACACTGTCAATCAGCCAGCCACCATTACTAACGCGGTAGTAATAAAGTTAAAAAAAAACACAGACACACAGAAAAAATTGAAATAAACCCCCCCCCCAAACAACCCTCATTAACCAATTTATTGAAAATAAAAACGCAGTCATCAAAGTAGTCCTCAAATCCGACATAGTCCAACAACCGAACCTGTAAAAAAAAACCACACACACAAAAGACATTAGTAACACTAATAAGTAAAAAAGCAAAACCATTATCATACTTACCTTTCTGGGTCTGTGACAGCAGTGACAGCTCTAAGCTGTCATTGGTTAGTTTACATCACATGGTCCCAAATTACCTCAGTTCATTGGCCTATTTTTAAAAGTAGGCCAATGGTGGGACCATGTATTTTAAACTAACCAATGACAGCTTAGAGCTGTCACTGCTTAGTTTACTGAGCCTTGTAAATGGTGCAGGTTCACCCGAGATGCGCAGGAATTTTTGCTCATGTCGGGTGCGTGTGCCACTATAAACCTAGTGCGGGGACCCCTTCAGATAGAAAGGAGTCCCCGCGCATGGAGTTACTAGAGTCGGCGGGCTCAGGAATAAAGTTTCCGTTAATGCAGGCCTGGTGTCTTCTGATCAGGCCTGCTCCAGCAAAACGATGGCAAATAATGAGGAAGAGAACGAATGGTTCCCTTGCCTCACCGCCGCTTTCAATTGCTTCCTAAGGAAGCGGATACCTTTGAAGACAGTACATTACATTAGACAGTACATTTACTTACGTGACCTGCTGTGGTGCCCTCCTGTACTTCTCTGCTGTCCGTCCCCCACAGCGCTTCTTAGACTGACCCTAAGACACGCCCACTGTTCTTGGATTGGCCACAGCTGCCCATGTGAGCAGGTATGGCCAATCTATTAACAGAGGGTGTCTTACAGTCTGAGGAGCGCTTGTGAAGTGCACCTCCCCACTGCCCTGTGAGTGACCTGACCGCTGGTCGGTCAGGTCACAAGTTAACTTACAAAGGGTTTTAGAGACATTTAAGACATATCCACAGGAGTAGAATGTGGTTTAGGAGGCCCCATTCTAGGGATAGTTGTGGGTCCCAGAGGTGGGACCTGCATCTTTCTGATATTTATGACATATCCTGTGGATATCTCATAAATGTTTCAGATGGGGAAACCCCTTTAAGAAAAATAAACAAACAATGATGCTGCGGCCGCCCCTCCCAGCTGGATGCCCTAGGCACTGCATCCCCAGTGTCTAATGGCAAATATACGGCACTGCCCAGAACTCACCCACGGTCCTCTGTGTGCACCAATTACACGAGCAAGAAATTGCATTTAAAAAGGATTTTCCAACTAACCACATGTATCCCCTATCCACAGGAGAGGGGATACATGTGTGATCAATCGGGGTTCAACCTCCAGCAATGAGGAGAACCGGGGACCAAAAGTCCTCTGAAACGCTCCATTCACTTCTATGCAGCTGGCAGAGACCACGGTCCCGGAAGTCACATAGCAGTGAATGGAGCATTAGCCAAGCATGCACACCAGCGCAGTCATGGTGCACTTTGGGGGACTTGCGGTCCCCGGTTCTCATCGCTGGTGGTCCCAGAGTTTGGACCCCCAGCAATCACACATGTATTTTCTTTGCTGTGGATAGGGGAAACCTGTTTAGTGTGAAAAACCCCTTTAATTCCCACTTTTTGAAGCAGCACTGCTTGCATAGTGAGTACATAAAGCAAACGTTTACCTTGTCTGCATACAGTGCTTGACATGTAACAACCGCACCTGCTTGCAGATCAGAGGTATTTTCAGACACTGAATTATCGCCTGTTGTGAAATAAATATGGTTTAGATTCAAAGTTCATATCTGACCAAGCAGAGCAAATGCATGGAAATTCTATGTTCCCCATGTACACCAATTTAGTGCTGCACCCCCTCCTAAGTTTTCCATAAGATGCGCAACTCCTGGCCTGGTGGTGCAGCGAACTGCAGCTGGCCCCATTAACTTAAATAAGACGGTGCTGCAGTGACATAGGAAAACA
Organism: Rhinoderma darwinii; assembly: GCF_050947455.1. Classification (NCBI taxonomy): domain Eukaryota; kingdom Metazoa; phylum Chordata; class Amphibia; order Anura; family Rhinodermatidae; genus Rhinoderma; species Rhinoderma darwinii. The sequence goes on along the minus strand of NC_134689.1, from coordinate 239,359,133 downwards.
ATGACGGGGTGCAGCACTAAGCCCCATTCATATTTTGACAATGTGCCAAATTTTTATGAGATGGGAATACCCCTTCAACCTTTGCTATGCCAGAAGATTCCCTAACTTATTTCAACAAATTCTTGGTGTGTTCACGTGGCAAATATTGCTGGATAATAAGAACCCAGTCCTATACATTTGGTCGTAAGGGGGGGGGGGGGCTGTAGACTTCTTCATCCTGAGATCCAGGGGTATGGAATGGGATACCATGACCTCACATGCTTATTCACTGAAAAGAAAATCAGGTTCAATGTAATAGAAATTCTACCACTGAATCATGGTAGTAACTATACTGAGCACTGCTGCAGGTAGATGACCAACGTTTTCTGAATGCTCTAGGGCTGGCTGGGAGCTTTAATGCCGCTGTGGTACATAGACTGGGTGGGTAAAACACTGGATTAATGAAATCAGTGAAAACAAAAGCCAAGAAAAGTCACACGATCGCTGACAACACTATGAGCAGAATATCTACCAGGAGCAAGTACATTCTATGGGCCACCTCCATCCTCACATCCTAATCTACAAATTATCACTCCCCTCAGCAGCTTCATCCGGCAGAACATTACCGCACTGCCTTAGACCCTTTCCATCATGCAGTCCGGGGGGGGGGGGGGGATACTCCCAAATTCTTCTCATGGCCGACCGGCCTTTCAGCCGCACTGCTAAGGGCCCATGCATACAAATGTGTTTTTGTGGCTGCAATTCACACGCAAATCTGCAGGTGAATAGCGGTCCCATTCATTTCTTTGGGCCCATGCACGCGACCGTTTCCACGGTCCGAGCATTGCCTGGAAGCCTGGACCGCAAAAAGATAGGACATGTCTTATTATGGCCGCATTTTGCTTTCCGGGCTCTTTGGAATGAATGTACACGGCCCGTGATTTGCCGTCCAAGCCGCAAATCACGGGCCGTGCACACCACTACGGTCGTGTGCATGAGGCCTTAGTCTCCTAAGTTACCCAACGATGCAGTATATATATATATACATTTATATATATATATATATATATATATATATATATATAGGGGACAGCATATCTGAATCACTAAGACACTATAGCTAGGGACAGGATTAGATACAGTGGCTCAGCAGACCGTATCACACATGATAGGATTAAATACAGGGCTCAGCAGACAGTATCACACATGATAGGATTAGATACACGGCTCAGCAGACAGTATCACACTTGATAGGATTAGATACATTGGTCAGCATACAGTATCACACATTATAGGATTAGATACATTATCTCAGCAGACAGTATCACACATGATAGGATTAGATATAGGGCTCACTGACATTGCGGCTCCAGCACTGGACCCCGGAAAGGTAATTATAAGAATTGCTTTGCTTTTTTACGTGTTTCTAATTTTTTTTGTGTGTTTGTGTTTTTTTCCAGGTTCGGATGTTGGTCTACGTCGATGATGGCTTTTTTTTTATATTCTCAATAAAATGGTTAACGAGGGTTGTGTGTTTTTTTTATTTCAATAAACTATTTTTTCTTTGTCCTTGTATTTTTTAAACTTTATTGCTACCGCCTTAGGCCCCATGCACACGAACGTAAAAATGTCCATAATCACGGGCCGTAATTACGGCCCGTAATTACAGGCCCATAGACTTCTATTGGCCACGGGTACCTCCCCGTATGCTTACCGGAAGGTGCCCGTGCCGTTGAAAAATATAGAACATGTCCTATTTCAGGCCGTAATTACGGCACGGGCAGGCCCATAGAAGTCTATGGGGCTCCCGTAATTACGGGTGACTACGTGTGTGCACCCGTAATTACGGGAGCGTTGCTAGGCTACGTCAGGAGATAGTCACTGTCCAGGGTGCTGAAAGAGTTAAACGATCGGCAGTAACTCTTTCAGCACCCTGGACAGTGACTTCCGATCACAATATAGATCAGCATGTAAAAAAAATATAAGTTCATACTTACCCAGAACTCCCTGCTTCTTCCTCCAGTCCGGCCTCCTGGGATGACGTTTCAGCCCATGTGACCGCTGCAGCCAATCACAGGCCAGTCACAGGCTGCAGCGGTCACATGGACTGCCGTGTCATCCAGGAAGGTCGGGCTGGATGTCAAAAGAGGGACGACGCGTCACCGAGACAAGTATGAATTTCTTTTACTTTTACTACGGAAAGGGCTGTCCGTTCTCTTTATCCTGCACTAATAGAGAGAAGGGGCTGCCGATTAGTGCAGTGCAATTTTGCAGTGAAAATGTGCGCGAAAATACGGGTGGAATACTGGTGACACTGGACCCGTATTTACGGGTACGGGTCCGTAAATACTGGTGCAATATGGGTCGAATACGTGTGACCAAGGACCCATATTTACGCCAGTATTTACGGGAGGAAAAAAATAAGTTCGTGTGCATGAGGCCGTAGTAATAGCTGCTTGCTGATTGACAGTGTCCATTACTAAGGTGGGGTTTAGTGTTAGCGGGTGCAGAGGCTAACACTAACTTCTATCATTGCCCCGGTACCCACCACTACCAGGGGTACCCGGATGAGCCGGGTACGATCCAGTACCCGACGATCTGTAGTGATGGCAGGCTATTGGGGTGGCCGCAGGCTGGTATTATTAGGCTAGGAAAGACTGGAAACAGTGCTCCTTCCCACCCTGGCAATGCTAGCCTGCTTCTGCTATGTTGTATCTGGCTGGTTATGAAAAATGAGGGGTGACCCCACATCATTTTATCCATTATTTTATTTTATATTTTAAAAAATGACGTGGGGTCTCTCCCCAATTTTTCATAACCAGCCAGACACAAGAAAGCAGCAGCAGGCTAGCATTGCCAGAGTGCGAAGGACCACTGTTTTTGGGCTTTCCCAACCTAATATTACCAGCCTGTGGCCGCCCCGGTGCCCGGCCATCACTACAGATGGTCAGCTACTGAATCGTAACGGCTCTTCCCAGCACCCCTGGTGGTGCTGGGTAACTGGGTAATAATGGGGGTTAGTGTTAGCCTCTGCACCAGCTAACATTAAGCCCCGCCCTTGTAATTTACGCTGTCAATCAGCTAGCGTCCATTACTAAGGCCCCATGCACACGACGTAAAAATTGTCGGTAATTGGGGACTGTAATACGATCCGCAATTAGGGACCTATTCAGTTCTATTGGCCGCGGACACCTTTCCGTATCGCTACGATGCCGTAGAACTGTTCTGGGAATTATGGAGCATCTCAGTTTTTTTGTGTTTTACGGGCTGTGTTCCCATACTTTGTATTGGAGCAGGGCCCGAAAATATGGGCGGACGGCCGTGATTACGGGCACGACTGTGTGCATGGGGCCTTAGGCGGTAGTAATAAAAGTTTAAGAAAAAAAAAGAGACAAATATGTCTGTATTGCGGCCTCGGAGGCCATGTTGTGCAATTGTGTCCCCAGAAGCCAAAGAGACCCCAGTGCCTAGGATTGGTTGGAGAGACAACCCTAGGCAGAACGGCATTAAATAAAAAATTGTCTTCCAAACTGACCATCCCTGTGACCATAGTTTCCGGCGAGAGGACGCATCGGGTTTCTGCTTATCTGGACTCAGGATCCACGGCAAACTTCATCCAGCAAGACCTAGTGGATCATCTCCTGTTGCACACTGTTCCACTGGAGATGTCTTTGGTTGTTGCCTCGGTGATTGGTCTTCCTCTGCCCGATCCAATCGTGTTTGAGACCAAGCCACTGAAGCTCCAAGTTGGAGTCCTTCATACTGAACTGATTACCTCCCTAGTTTTGCCTAAAGCCATCAATCTGGTTCTACTGGGCCTGCCTTGGTTCCGGCTGCATGCTCCTGTCCTGGATTGGCGTTCCGGAGAGGGTCTCCAATGGGGCCCCAAATGCCCCCAACGCTGCCTGTTACAGTTTCATCCCTTCCAGCCTTCTCTGCCTCAGTCATTAGCGGGATTGCCTACTCATTTATCTCGATCTGTAGACGTATTTAACAAAAAGTAGGCTAAGATGCTTCCTCCACGCCGGTCTTACGACTTTCCGATTGAACTGGCCCCAAATGTTTCTCTTCCCCGTGGACGGGTATATCCTCTCCTTGCCAGAGACTCAATTAATTTCGGCCCATATCAAGGAGAATCTGGAGAGTGGTTTTCATACGAAAGTCTTCCTCCCCGGCCGGGGCCGGGTTCTTCTTCGTTAAAAAGAAAGACGGATCTCTTCGACCATGCATTGACTACCGTAGTCTCAACCAGATCACGGTCAAGAACAAATACCCCTTGCCACTAATATCCATATTGTTTGACCGTATACGAGGAGCCAGGATTTTTTCAAAACTAGAATTGCGTGGGGCTTACAATTTGATCTGAATCCGTCAAGGTGATGAGTGGAAGATGGCATTCAACACCCGAGATGGGCACTACGAATACCTGGTGTTGGCCTTCGGTCTGTGTAACTCTCCCGCGGTCTTCCAAGAATTTGTCAATGATATCTTCTGAGATCTCCTCTATGTCTGTGTTGTAGTCTATCTCAATTATATTTTGATTTTCTTTCCAGATCCGACGACTCATCGGAGACGTGTTCGTCAAGTTCTACTGTAATTAGTGAGAATCGTCTGTATGCTAAGCTGGAGAAGTGCATCTTTGAAAAAAATTCTCTGCCCTTCCTGGGCTACATCATCTCGAAACAAGGTCTGAAAATGTACCCTGAGAAGGTAAAGTCCGTCCAGGAATGGCTACGTCCTCACGGCCTGCGGTCCACGCAGCGTTTTTTGGGATTCACCAACTTCTACCGGAAGTTTATCCCAAACTTCTCATCACTGACGGCTCCCATCTCTACCCTTACCAAGAAGGGTGTGAACGCCAAGGTGTGGAATCCAGAGGCAGAATCTGCATTTAATAGCCTCAAGAAAGCCTTCACTTCAGCCTTGATCCTCCATCATCCTGACGTGTCTTGGCAGTTGTCATTGGAGGTGGACACGTCTTCTGTTGGTGCAGGTGCACTTCTGTTGCAGAGGAGCTCCAAAGGAAAGGCAGTAGTATGTGGCTATTACTCTAAACTTTTTTCCTCTGCAGAGCGCAACTACTCTATTGGGAATCGGGAGCTACTGGCCATCAAATTGTCTCTGGAGGAATGGAGACATCTGCTAGAGGGCGCAGTTCACCCCATACTGATCTACACCGACCACAAGAACCTCACCTATCTCCAGTCGGCTGAACGACTAAACCCCCATTAAGCCAGCTAATCGCTGTTCTTCACCCGTTTCCAATTTGAGATCCACTACCGTCCCGCTGAAAAGAATGTGAGGGCCGATGCCCTGTCCAGGGCGTTTGAGATGGATGACACGGTGGAGTCCCTTCAGAGTATCATAGACCCGTCCTGCATTGTCACTGCCAATCCTTTGCAAGTTAAAGACATCCCTCCAGCGAAGACTTTTGTTCGGTTGGCAGACAGAAGAATTCTCCGCTGGGGACACAGCTCTAAACTGGCTGGGCACACTGCTGTTCGTAAGACCCGAGACCTGATTATTCCTAATTTCTGGTGGCCCACGCTACCCAAAGATGTAGTGGATTTTGTCTCTTCCTGCACAGTGTGTGCTTCTAACAAGGTTGCTCACTCCAAGCCTACCGGCCTGCTCCAACCTCTGCCTGTATCCAATGCCCCCTGACAGCAAATTGCGATGGACTTTGTCACAGACCTTCCTCCCTCAGCAGGATGCAACACTGTCTGGGTGGCTGTGGACCGTATCTCGAAGATGGCACATTTTATCCCGCTGACCAGTCTTCCTTCTGCTCCTTGACTGGCAAATCTCTTTATCCAGCAAATCTTCAGTTTCCATGGCTTGCCCCTTCACATCGTGTCTTATTGGGGGGTTCAGTTTACCTCAAAATTCTGGAGAGCCCTCTGTAAACTCCTGGATGTGAGATTGGACTTTTCCCCAGTCCAATGGTCAAGTAGAGAAGATTAACCAAATCATGGAGAATTATCTACGACACTTCATCTCCATGCAGCATGATGACTGGGTACAGCTTCTTCCTTGGGCTGAGTTTTCATACAACAACCACACAAGTGAGTTCACTGCTTCTACATAGTTCTTCATTGTCTATGGCCAGCATCCACAAATTCCTCTTCCTGTTGCTGCTACGTCCCAGGTGCCCACAGCTGACTCTGCATTTGGAGACTTTCTACTGGTCTGGCAGCAAACCCGGTCCTCTGTTCTGCAGGCAGTCGATCGCATGAAGCGAAAGGCAGATACTAGGAGAAGAGAGCCGCCTCAGTATCTGCCGTGTACCAAAGTCTGGCTGTCCTCTAGGAATATCCATCTAAAGGTGCCTTCCTACAAGTTTGCTCCCTGGTTCCTCGGACTCTTTGAGATACTACAACAAATAAACCCTTTTTCCTATAAACTTCAGCTTCCTCCTACCCTCAGAATCCCCAACTCCTTTCATATGTCCCTCCTGAAGTCTGTAATCCTGAACCGCTATAGTAAGACTCGTGGTCCCGCAGTGGCTCCCAGCGGTTCATCTGACGTGTTCGAGGTTAAGTCGATCCTGGACTTCAAAAAAGTAGAAGGAAGAACTTTTTATTTGGTGGATTTGAAGGGGTTTGCTCCAGAGGTGAGTTCCTGGGAGCCAGAAGAGAACCTCAATGCTCCTTCCCTCCTTAAGAAGTTCCTCTCTCACTCTGGTCCCAAGAAGAGGGGCGTAAGAGGCGGGATACTGTAGCGTCCATGGCCGCGAGCAATCGGAATTACTCACCCCCCCTGACTGCCGCAGCTATGGATCTGTGAGTGCTGGCCCTCATTTCCTGCCTAGGAGACGCAAGCGCTCACTTCCGCTCCGTTCTACTGTGTCCGGCAGGGTGCGCGCACACGCTCGTGCCCGGCCTTAAAGGGCCAGCGCGCACATGAAAATAATTATCTATTAGCCCATGATTACTCTGGACTATAAGAAGGACCCTCCCCCTTTACTCCTTGCCTAGGCATTTTTGTGTTGACTTGTGTTAGTTTTGCAAATGGTCCCTTAGTGTTATCCTGTTGCCAGTGTTCCCGTACCTGCTTTCTGTATCCTGTATCCCGTGCTGCCTTGTTCCTGTGCCTTAGAAATTTGGAGTCATGTTGTGCTACCGGTCACACCTGCTGTGTTACACCACACCTGGTGTCTACTGCCAAGGTTCCATCTGAGCCTAGCCGTTGCTACTGACTGAACTACTACAGGTACCGTTGTGCTTGGACTATATATACATTGACTTGGTACACTGTTTGGCCAGCTGCTATCCCACTATGGGGGTATGGCCCAGTGGGTCCACATACCCTCCGATGGTGACACACAGTATACTATATGTGCAACAATGTGTGTGTTTGTGTGAATGAGTTTATGTGTGCCACATGTGTATGTGTTTGAATGTATGTATATATGTGTGCATGTGATTATCTGAATATGTATATACGGTATGTGTCTGTTGTTTTTGTGTATGTATGCATTTAATATGCAAGTATAGTAGTGAATCCCCCCCCCCTTTACAAAATACTTTATACACCCCTGCAGCCCCATAGCACATTGATCTCACAAACAGAAAAAAAATATTTTTGTCCATATTATTCCTGTTGCTTATAAGTCTGCTCCACCATCCTAGCATTTAAAGTTTTTATATTATAATATAATTTGTCACTCTCTATGGGCCATTACCCATATACAAATCCACTTTTTTCCTGTGAACAGTAATATCTTCATTATATGCAATGGTGAAATTTTACATTTTTTTTCTACCTACATTCAATGTGATAAGACAGATATTTGTGGCCTGTTACCGGGAGTAAGAAAAATAGGTCTGTCACCTACCTGTACACAGATTGCTTGGTTGGAATGATTACAGCACAATCTGTACTTCTGCTGTATTTATACCCAGCATCACATAAACATTTTGCCAGGCACACATACTTCACGCACACTCTTTATTTATATGACATTCTAGAGGAGTAGAGACAGGAGAAAAGGAAACTCTTCTACCCATAAATATACCATTTCCAACAAGACACAATTCTGAGTCCCTGCAACTTCTATGCAAAAACAGAAGACGGCCACACATACAAACAAGGAACCTTTGTCAGTGTCCTGAAAACGTTTACATAATGTAGTTTTACTGAATGCTCAAAATGCGGCTAGTGCAGATCAGTTAGAATGGTGCTGTTATAATAATGATCACACAGTAGGGGAGTGAAGACCCAAGAGAGCATTAAATTATATTTACTCCACTCTTATCTCGGTCTTTTAGGAGGTAGCATCAGCAGTTGCTGACACAGTTTAAAAGACTAATGAATACCTTTTTGGCAAGCTTATATGCTGAAACTCTGATACAGCATTAACCATTTCAAGGCCAGTCCAGTCTAATACCCATATACAGCACTATTAAATGTGAAAATCACACAAAGGTAGACAATTCAAGGTTGCATGTACAGTAGAATGCAAGGTCTACATTTTGAGCAATTTCACTAAAGGTCAAGGATGCAAAATACATTTTTTCCGTAATTACTTTCTTATGGTAAAATTTGATATTTCAACAGTGGTTTTAAAAATGTGTCTACTAGTTATTTTTCTTTCTGCTACGTTATCATTTCAAGTAGACCGTAAGATTAATGGGTTGTGCATAAAATATGTAGTGAATTACCCAAACCAAAATCTGTTTCATGAAGAAACTAAACGTATTGTGAGCTTTTCAAGGGAATTAGTTAATGGGATCTTCAATCTCTTGGGTAAGATGGTTGGCACACACAGGAAGTTCACTCCAACACAGAAGATTTTGTAGAACCGCATGCAATCTGGTTTACATCACCTGTAACATCAGTGGTTGTGGCGACAGGGTCAACACTCAGCTCACTCACTGGCCCATAGTGTTCAACATCCCACACAGAGTAACAAGACCATAGCCACTTTCATGCGCCAAGCTTACAATCTTAGTCAGAGAAGGAATGCCTGCAGGCAAACAAAACCCTATTTCCTGACCACCCAATAGATAATAAGGATAAAGTTAGAGTTTACAACTTTTATTAAGCTACGTGTAGCAAGAACAAACTATACACATAAATTTAAAAAATTTCACTGCCACAGGCCGAAGTCAGTTTAACAGCTGGAGAAACCCAGCAGAGTATCTGAGAATTGCGGTGTATGCCGAGTGTCGGCAGACAGTCAGTGCAAGGGCACCAGTGCCTCTATTAGTATGTAGATAAAGATCCGGCTGAGGCAGGGATTAAAAAATCAATACAGCCCCCCCGACATGTTTCGCTAACTAGTAGCGTCCTCAGGGGTACACTGGGCTAATGATTATCGGGGCTAATCATTAGCCCCGTGTACCCCTGAGGACGCTACTAGTTAGCGAAACATGTCGGGGGGGCTGTATTGATTTTTTAATCCCTGCCTCAGCCGGATCTTTGTCTACATACTAATAGAGGCACTGGTGCCCTTGCACTGACTGTCTGCCGACACTCGGCATACACCGCAATTCTCAGATACTCTGCTGGCTTTCTCCAGCTGTTAAACTGACTTCGGCCTGTGGCAGTGACATTTTTACAATTTATGTGTATAGTTTGTTCTTGCTACACGTAGCTTAATAAAAGTTGTAAACTCTAACTTTATCCTTATTATCTATTGGGTGGTCAGGAAATAGGGTTTTGTTTGCCTGCAGGCATTCCTTCTCTGACTATATATTGCACCCGCTGACTACCCAGGGTCAAATTTGTGTTTTTTGTTAAGCTTACAATCTTGACACTAACCACCACATATACCTTCATTTCACCCATTTGACATTGTCATCTGTAGGTGCAGAAGTCAGCTGGTTGCCTTTAGCAACCACACTAATTTCACCCAAAACTGGCATGTCAACATTATTGGTAAAAAGCATTTTTGGCACAAAGTTTGATATTTGCCTAGTGTCATCACATAAATGCTCTGCATAATTTTTGTCATATTTAAATCCCCACAACTGCCAGAAATAAGGGAAGTCTCCGCCAGTTAACGACTACTCTAAAGTTCCTCACATTTTATTCTGAACAGTCCCACAATTCGTACTTTGTTCAGGTTTTGTTCAGGTTTTATGATGCAGTTTTTGAAGCCAAAACCAGGAGTAGATTCAAGTAAGAGAAGAAGTAGTATCCGTTCTTTATACTTTCTCTCCCCGTAACCTGTATTTGGCTTTGTACATTTTAGAATTTGCAGCATTCTCAGATTTTCATGTGGAAAATGTTTAGCAGCATGTGGATACGATTTTTTAAATCTCATACACCTGCCTGCAACAGTTTTAAACTGGATTTTCTGCCTGCAAATCCAAATGGAAAATCTGCAAAAAATTTGCTAAGTGTGCAGTTGGCCTTAAAGGTAAGAAGAAGAGTTTCACCACACTCATGACGCATCTTGACGAATGGCAATCTGTCAGTCGTTTGTCTGGTTACACTCTAGACACCTCTTGACAAGTGTCTGCAACATGGCTGGCCTTCTGACAAAAGGTCAAGGTGGACACTTCTCAGCTTTATGGTACCTCCTCCAACACAGCTCCTTCCACTGTTGAGTAGTGACAGTCAGGATCTGTCGAGGTGGGTTGTCATTGCACCTCAGTAGACTTAGCTGTTCCGCCACCGGTCACAGGACATCCCACCACACTATAATCCACCTTTGGACATCCTCAAAACAGCTTCAGTTGGTATCACTTAGCAATGTCACTTTTGTTCTGCTGCTCTCTGGTAGTATCTTGCCATCTTACCAGGGATGCCTCCTTTATAGCCACTCATTCTGCCAGAAACATCCAGCTCTCCTCCATCTGTTTAGTATCTGCCTCCAACAGCCTTGCATTTATCTGTGCCCAGTGTGCCGTCACTTGTTGATTAACCTGCCTCAACTTCTTAACAAACTCCTCCATTACAATAGTCTTTAAACTCAGAAACACAGTCTTTTGTGTGTGTGTGTGTGTGTGTGGGGGGGTGTGTGGGTCTGTCTGTCTCTCTCTCTCTCTCCCTAGAGGGTGTCTTTTAAATCAGGCTTCTGGCCTATATGCCTCATGCACACGACAGTGTGTGCAGGCCGATTCCCGTCAGTGATCCGTGGAAAGATAGGACATGTCCTATTTTCCACGGATCGGAAAATCGGGTCAGTTTTCCCTAAAGCGAATGGGTCTGTGAGGACTATTGGGTGCCACTCGGATGCCGTTAAAAATGGCCCGAGTGGCACATCGGTCGTGTGCAACTGGCATTAAAATTCCACCACAGCAATCTTCAAGTGCCATTTTTGTGCCCGCATCCTCAATATTATGTGAGCCGTCTCTTGGGTAAGGTGGTTGGCACACAAAGGAAGTTGACTTCAACACAGAAGATTTCATACAAATAGTCTCAGCCAAATTTATTATCTTTGTATGCAGAAAAGACAAATCACACCAGTAGTAGAGAAAAAAATAAATCCTAAGCCGTCTGACCACTAACTTAAGATACAGTGTACCTTGCTGTCAGATTCTAGGCCTATTGCTCAGCACCTCAAATCACACATTTGTTCCATACCAAAACTTCTTTACTCCCTCAGAAAGAAAATGGCAGTCTTCCCCAGGCTGGAAGCCATGTGTGAATAGCTCACACCTTATTTTGTACTGTCTGGATGGAGTGGGAGCCTGCCATTTTCTTCCACAGCAACCAGGCCATCCCAGGTTTTGAACCCAACCAAATGCAAAGAAAGACATATTTTTTCTGCTACGTCTTTTTCCTGGTTCCCTGAAATGTTGCTTTGTGACAAAAACATGCCTCTTTAGTAGCTTCCCTGCTTCAATATATAAACAATTAATTATAGTTGAAAAACAAAGGTGACAGTTTTAAGAATGCCACAACAGCAAGCACCTTTAGGGTATGTTCACACGGCCGTAAACGCCCGAAAAACGGCTGAAAAATCGGAAGCTCCGACGGAACTTTTTTCGCAGCGTAAAAAAACGGCGGCGAAAAAGAAGTGCAGGACACTTCTTGGGACGTTTTTGGAGGCGTTTTCCATAGACTCTATTGAAAAAAGCTCCAAAAACGGCCGTAAAAAACGCTGCGAAAAACGCAGCGAAAATCGCGAGTGGCGCAAAAAACGCCTGAAAATCAGGAGCTGTTTTCTCTTGAAAACAGCTCCGTATTTTGAGACGTTCTTGACTCTGCTTGTGAACATACCCTTAGGGTATGTTCACACGCAGTGAGCAAAAACGTCTCAAAATACGGAGCTGTTTTCAAGGGAAAACAGCTCCTGATTTTCAGAAGTTTTTTAAGCCACTCACGATTTTCGCTGCGTTTTTACGTCCGTTTTTGGAGCTTTTTTCGATAGAGTCAATGAAAAATGGCTCCAAAAACATCCCAAGAAGTGTCCTGCACATTTTTTTTGCGGCCGTTTTTTTACGCGTAAAAAAACGCAGCGAAAAACGCTCCATCGGAACAGAACGCCGTTTTCCCATTGAAATCAATGGGCAGATGTTTGGAGGCGATCTGCTTCCCATTTTTCGGCCATTTTTCGGGCGTTTTACGGCCCGAAAAACGGCCGAAAATAGGCTGTGTGAACATACCCTAGCATATAGGAATCCCTCATTTGGCTTGTTAGAAACTGACCTGAGAGTTTTCTTGTATAGACTGTAGTGTGCTGAGATGGGAAAAAAAGCTTTCACACATGTTCATCACCACAATGACATATTTTAGATTCAGCTATCCAAAAGTTATTTGTACAGAAATCTGTAATTGTGACATATTTCCTCACTAGCTGTTGCAAAACTACAATTCCCAAGGGGATGCATGTCTTTTGTAGGACAAACTATAGGCCGTTTTTTTTTTGGGCGGGGGCTATATGGCGTTATCTACAGGGGGGTCTGTATGGCGTTATCTACAGGGGGTCTGTATGGCGTTATCTACAGGGGGGTCTGTATGGCGTTATCTATAGGGGGGTCTGTATGCCGTTATCTACAGGGGAGGTCTGTATGGTGTTCTCTACAGGGGAGGTCTGTATGGTGTTATCTACAGGGGGGACTCTGCATGGCGTTATCTACAGGGGGGGTCTGTATGGCATTATCTACAGGGGGGTCTGTATGGCGTTATTTACAGGGTGTGTCTGTATGGCGTTATCTACAGGGGGGCTGTAAGGCGTTATCTACAGGGGGCTGTATGGCTTTATCTACAGGGGGGATTTGGGGCTGTAAGATGCTATCTACAGGGGGGCTGTATGGCGTTATCTACAGGGGGGGCTGTATGGCGCTATCTACAGGGGGCTGTGTATGGTGCTAGCCATAGGGGGGCACTGTGTGGTGGAATCTATAGGGAGGCACTATCTACAAGGGGGGTTGTGTGATACCCAGCGGAGGGGAGGGACCCAGTCAAAAGTTTGCTATGGGGCCCAATCTTTCCTAGTTACGCACCTGATTGGATGCATTGTCTCATCAGACAGTATCATACATGATAGGCTTAGATACAGGGTCCCAGCAGACAGTATCACACATGATAGACTTAGGGCTCATTCAGATGAGCGTGATTCTCATCCATGTGCTGTGCGTTGAAACAACGCACAGCACGCGGCCCCATTCATATCAATGGGGTTATTCACACATTAATGAGTTTTCACACAGCGAGTGTCCGTTGCGTGAAACTCACTGCATGTCCTATATTGGTGTATTTTACGCACCTAGTCGGCCATTGAAGTCAATGTGTGTGTGAAAACCACGGACAGCACACGAACGACATCCATGTGTTGTCCATGTTTCACGTATGAATTACAATTAAAAATACAAAAAGTGCTTGCAAGTGCGTGAAAAACATATGCCACACGCAAAGCACACTGCTGCAAAACGCAACACACACGAACAGAATTCCGTACATTTTTTACGCACGTAAATCTGTCACGTTCGTGTGACTCTAGCCTTAGATACAGGGCCCCAGCAGTAAGTATCCTTATACTAACCCTCAGGGGCAAATTTGTAATTTCTGGGACCCCAAGCAAAGTTATGTCTCAGTGCTCTAATTAAAGACACTTGTAGAGAGTTCCCCACACAATGCCCCCTTGTATACAGTGTCATAACCCCCTTGTATAGTTCCACACACAGTCCCCCTGCCATACATCCCCCTTGTAGACAGTGCCATGCAGTCCCCTGTATGTAGTCCCACATACCCACCTTGTCTCAGCAGACCTGTATCATACATGATAGGCTTAGATACATGGCCCCAGCAGACAGTATCAAACATGATAGGCTTAGATACATGGCCCAGCGGACAGTATCACACATGATAGGCTTAGATACAGGGCCCCAGCAGTATGTATCCTTGTACTAACATATGTTCACCCCCCCCCCAAAATAAACTGTGTGTATGAGTGCGTGTGTGTATATATATAGCAAAATCAATACACAGGGCAGCACTCCAAGTTCAGTGAAAAAAATCGGATCTCTCTAATCACCACATGCAACGTTTCAGCCCTACTCCATGGGGCCTTTCTCAAGCAAGAGAAAGGCCCCATGGAGTAGGACTGAAACGTTGTATTTGGTGATTAAAGAGATCCGATTTTTTCACTGAACTTGGAGTGCTGTCCTGTGTATTGGATTTTGCTGTTTATTTGGGACACTGGTCGTGTGTCTGAACAGGCACTTGTGCACCCTATACTGGAAGAACGGTGCTGCTTTTACTTTGCTTTTTTCTATATATATATATACAGTATATATATATTGTGAGACAGTGACAGGTAAAGTCATTAAGGGAAGGTACATTTCCCCTACAATCCTGTCATATGTATCCTAGGCTCCAGGGAATGAGTAGTTTTTGCAATAGAAAGCTCTAGCTTTCCAATCTCGGCTTAAGGAAAAGCCGGAAAAAGGGCCTGGAGTTGGATTGGGGAAGAGCAGGGCGGGTTCCCCAATCCCTAGTCCATCTCTGTTTGTAGGACTAGGCTGCTGCTCAATTAGCTGCACTTGCAGCCTGTATATAAAAAGGTGCAGACACAGTGTGTGTGAGTCTCACCCCTGACTCAGACTGGAGACTACTAAGTCTGGAGTAGCCTGTATTCTATGTGAGTAAAAACCTGTGTTACTTTGTGTCCAGTGCCTGGTAGGAAGGCACTTGGTATAGTTCGATAATATCTTGTTTAGTTAGTGCTCAGACGAGCAGGATTTATTTTGTATTTTGCCTTGTTGTACAAGAGGCTGTTTCTTTGACAAGAATAAAACACAGGCAAAGCCCTGTTATGAACTTTAATGCACGGTGTCCCTGTCTCTGGCTACTAAGAAACCGCTGTACCAACCTCTCCTGATGCTAAACCCCCACATATGGTGGAGAATGCGGGCATTCTCTTAAAGTTAGAAATTTTAACTCTGGTGATCGAGTGTTGGTCTTAGTGCCAACCGTAGAAAGCAAATTTCTTGCTAGATGGCAAGGGCCGTATGAGATAATTGAAAAGGTGGGGGATGTAAATTATAAAGTTTACCAATCAGGTAAAAGGAAGACAGTGCAGTTATACCATGTAAACTTAATTAAGCCATGGAAAGAAAGAGAGACCCTCGTGGCAGTAAGTACCCCCTATAGTCTTAACCCAGATGTGTATGTGTCAGAATCCCTCGCAAAGCCACAGAAACAGGAGACAAAAGACTTTGTGCAGAGAAACACAGACGTATTTTCAGAACTGCCAGGACAGACTAGTATAATAAAACATGACATTGTGACCGAGCCTCAGGTTCGGGTCCACTTGAAACCCTACAGAGTCCCTGAAGCTCGTAGACAAGCCATATCTTAGGAGGTCAAGAAAATGCTAGACCTTGGGATTATTGAAGAGTCAAAAAGTGAGTGGTCAAGTCCCATTGTATTGATTCCGAATCCAGATGGGTCATTACGTTTCTGTAACGACTTCCGCAAGTTAAATGAGATGTCAAAGTTTGACGCATACCCAATGCCAAGAGTTGACGAGTTAATAGAGAGACTGGGCCATTCAAGGTATTTTTCAACACTTGATTTAACCAAAGGCTATTGGCAAGTACCCCTCACGGAGGGCGCCAAAGAGAAAACTGCGTTCATCACCCCGGATGGTCTGTTTCAATATACTTGTTTACCATTTGGGCTACATGGGGCTCCAGCGACCTTTCAAAGGTTAATGGACATAGTCCTCAAACCCCATCGTCGGTATGCTTCGGCATATCTGGACGACATTATAATATTTAGTGATGACTGGGAAAGCCACTTACCAAAAGTACAAGCAGTACTAAACTCCCTCAGAGCAGCGGGGTTAACAGCAAACCCAAAGAAATGTTCCTTAGGCTTGGAGGAAGCACGGTATCTGGGGTACATAATTGGGAGAGGGGTGATAAAGCCACAGGTCAACAAAGTTGAGGCTATCCAAAACTGGCCCCAGCCCTCAACCAAAAAGCAGGTCAGAGCTTTTCTAGGAATTGTAGGTTATTACCGCAGGTTCATTCCAAACTTTGCCAGCACAGCAGCGCCCCTGACAGATCTTACCAAGGGAAGTAAGTCTGTCATGGTCAAGTGGGACACGAAGGCTGAAAGCGCCTTTCAAGAGTTGAAACTGGCCCTGTGTAACCAACCAGTCTTAGTCACTCCTGACTTTAAAAAGGAGTTTGTTGTCCAAACTGATGCTTCTGATGTGGGGCTCGGAGCAGTTCTGTCACAAGAGGTGGGTGGTGAGGAACATCCTGTGACCTATTTGAGCAGAAAGCTTACCCCGGCTGAGAAAAACTATAGCATAGTTGAATGGGAGTGCTTGGCAATTAAGTGGGCACTTGAGTCCCTGAGATATTATTTATTCGTTCGTCGGTTTAGGTTGGTTACCGACCACTCTCCTCTTACGTGGATGTGTCAAGCTAAAGAGAGAAATGCAAGAGTTACACGGTGGTTTCTTACTTTGCAGAACTTCAAATATACTGTGGAACACGGAGCAGGAAAACTGCAGGGCAATGCTGACGCTTTGTCTATGACACACTGCCTTGTAGCTAAATGTGTCCGATCCCACGGGCTCGAACAGAGGAAGAGGGTATGTGAGACAGTGACAGGTAAAGTCATTGAGGGAAGGTACATTTCCCCTAGAATCCTGTCATATGTATCCTAGGCTCCAGGGAATGAGTAGTTTTTGCAATAGAAAGCTCTAGCTTTACAATTTCGGCTTAAGGAAAAGCCGGAAAAAGGGCCTGGAGTTGGATTGGGGAAGAGCAGGGCGGGTTCCCCAATCCCTAGTCCATCTCTGTTTGTAGGACAAGGCTGCTGCTCAATTAGCTGCACCTGCAGCCTGTATATAAAAAAGTGCAGACACAGTATGTGTGAGTCTCACCCCTGACTCAGACTGGAGACTACTAAGTCTGGAGTAGCCTGTATTCTATGTGAGTAAAGACCTGTGTTACTTTGTGCCCAGTGCCTGGTAGGAAGGCACTTGGTATAGTTAGATAATATCTTGTTTAGTTAGTGCTCAGACGAGCAGGATTTATTTTGTATTTTGCCTTGTTGTACAAGAGGCTGTTTCTTTGACAAGAATAAAACACAGGCAAAGCCCTGTTATGAACTTTAATGCACGGTGTCCCTGTCTCTGCCTACTAAGAAACTGCTGTACCAACCTCTCCTGATGCTAAACCCCCACATATGGTGGAGAATGCGGGCATTCTCTTAAAGTTAGAAATTTTAACTCTGGTGATCGAGTGTTGGTCTTAGTGCCAACCGTAGAAAGCAAATTTCTTGCTAGATGGCAAGGGCCGTATGAGATAATTGAAAAGGTGGGGGATGTAAATTATAAAGTTTACCAACCAGGTAAAAGGAAGACAGTGCAGTTATACCATGTAAACTTAATTAAGCCATGGAAAGAAAGAGAGACCCTCGTGGCAGTAAGTACCCCCTATAGTCTTAACCCAGATGTGTATGTGTCAGAATCCCTCGCAAAGCCACAGAAACAGGAGACAAAAGAGTTTGTGCAGAGAAACACAGACGTGTTTTCAGAACTGCCAGGACAGACTAGTATAATAAAACATGACATTGTGACCGAGCCTCAGGTTCGGGTCCACTTGAAACCCTACAGAGTCCCTGAAGCTCGTAGACAAGCCATATCTTAGGAGGTCAAGAAAATGCTAGACCTTGGGATTATTGAAGAGTCAAAAAGTGAGTGGTCAAGTCCCATTGTATTGATTCCGAATCCAGATGGGTCATTACGTTTCTGTAACGACTTCCGCAAGTTAAATGAGATGTCAAAGTTTGATGCATACCCAATGCCAAGAGTTGACGAGTTAATAGAGAGACTGGGCCATTCAAGGTATTTTTCAACACTTGATTTAACCAAAGGCTATTGGCAAGTACCCCTCACGGAGGGCGCCAAAGAGAAAACTGCGTTCATCACCCCGGATGGACTGTTTAAATATACTTGTTTACCATTTGGGCTACATGGGGCTCCAGCGACCTTTCAAAGGTTAATGGACATAGTCCTCAAACCCCATCGTCGGTATGCTTCGGCATATCTGGACGACATTATAATATTTAGTGATGACTGGGAAAGCCACTTACCAAAAGTACAAGCAGTACTAAACTCCGTCAGAGCCGCGGGGTTAACAGCAAACCCAAAGAAATGTTCCTTAGGCTTGGAGGAAGCACGGTATCTGGGGTACATAATTGGGAGAGGGGTGATAAAGCCACAGGTCAACAAAGTTGAGGCTATCCAAAACTGGCCCCAGCCCTCAACCAAAAAGCAGGTCAGAGCTTTTCTAGGAATTGTAGGTTATTACCGCAGGTTCATTCCAAACTTTGCCAGCACAGCAGCGCCCCTGACAGATCTTACCAAGGGAAGTAAGTCTGTCATGGTCAAGTGGGACACGAAGGCTGAAAGCGCCTTTCAAGAGTTGAAACTGGCCCTGTGTAACCAACCAGTCTTAGTCACTCCTGACTTCAAAAAGGAGTTTGTTGTCCAAACTGATGATTCTGATGTGGGGCTCGGAGCAGTTCTGTCACAAGAGGTGGGTGGTGAGGAACATCCTGTGACCTATTTGAGCAGAAAGCTTACCCCGGCTGAGAAAAACTATAGCATAGTTGAATGGGAGTGCTTGGCAATTAAGTGGGCACTTGAGTCCCTGAGATATTATTTATTGGGTCGTCGGTTTAGGTTGGTTACCGACCACTCTCCTCTTACGTGGATGTGTCAAGCTAAAGAGAGAAATGCAAGAGTTACACGGTGGTTTCTTACTTTGCAGAACTTCAAATATACTGTGGAACACAGAGCAGGAAAACTGCAGGGCAATGCTGACGCTTTGTCTATGACACACTGCCTTGTAGCTAAATGTGTCCGATCCCACGGGCTCGAACAGAGGAAGAGGGTATGTGAGACAGTGACAGGTAAAGTCATTGAGGGAAGGTACATTTCCCCTAGAATCCTGTCATATGTATCCTAGGCTCCAGGGAATGAGTAGTTTTTGCAATAGAAAGCTCTAGCTTTACAATTTCGGCTTAAGGAAAAGCCGGAAAAAGGGCCTGGAGTTGGATTGGGGAAGAGCAGGGCGGGTTCCCCAATCCCTAGTCCATCTCTGTTTGTAGGACAAGGCTGCTGCTCAATTAGCTGCACCTGCAGCCTGTATATAAAAAAGTGCAGACACAGTATGTGTGAGTCTCACCCCTGACTCAGACTGGAGACTACTAAGTCTGGAGTAGCCTGTATTCTATGTGAGTAAAGACCTGTGTTACTTTGTGCCCAGTGCCTGGTAGGAAGGCACTTGGTATAGTTAGATAATATCTTGTTTAGTTAGTGCTCAGACGAGCAGGATTTATTTTGTATTTTGCCTTGTTGTACAAGAGGCTGTTTCTTTGACAAGAATAAAACACAGGCAAAGCCCTGTTATGAACTTTAATGCACGGTGTCCCTGTCTCTGCCTACTAAGAAACTGCTGTACCAACCTCTCCTGATGCTAAACCCCCACATATGGTGGAGAATGCGGGCATTCTCTTAAAGTTAGAAATTTTAACTCTGGTGATCGAGTGTTGGTCTTAGTGCCAACCGTAGAAAGCAAATTTCTTGCTAGATGGCAAGGGCCGTATGAGATAATTGAAAAGGTGGGGGATGTAAATTATAAAGTTTACCAACCAGGTAAAAGGAAGACAGTGCAGTTATACCATGTAAACTTAATTAAGCCATGGAAAGAAAGAGAGACCCTCGTGGCAGTAAGTACCCCCTATAGTCTTAACCCAGATGTGTATGTGTCAGAATCCCTCGCAAAGCCACAGAAACAGGAGACAAAAGAGTTTGTGCAGAGAAACACAGACGTGTTTTCAGAACTGCCAGGACAGACTAGTATAATAAAACATGACATTGTGACCGAGCCTCAGGTTCGGGTCCACTTGAAACCCTACAGAGTCCCTGAAGCTCGTAGACAAGCCATATCTTAGGAGGTCAAGAAAATGCTAGACCTTGGGATTATTGAAGAGTCAAAAAGTGAGTGGTCAAGTCCCATTGTATTGATTCCGAATCCAGATGGGTCATTACGTTTCTGTAACGACTTCCGCAAGTTAAATGAGATGTCAAAGTTTGATGCATACCCAATGCCAAGAGTTGACGAGTTAATAGAGAGACTGGGCCATTCAAGGTATTTTTCAACACTTGATTTAACCAAAGGCTATTGGCAAGTACCCCTCACGGAGGGCGCCAAAGAGAAAACTGCGTTCATCACCCCGGATGGACTGTTTCAATATACTTGTTTACCATTTGGGCTACATGGGGCTCCAGCGACCTTTCAAAGGTTAATGGACATAGTCCTCAAACCCCATCGTCGGTATGCTTCGGCATATCTGGACGACATTATAATATTTAGTGATGACTGGGAAAGCCACTTACCAAAAGTACAAGCAGTACTAAACTCCGTCAGAGCCGCGGGGTTAACAGCAAACCCAAAGAAATGTTCCTTAGGCTTGGAGGAAGCACGGTATCTGGGGTACATAATTGGGAGAGGGGTGATAAAGCCACAGGTCAACAAAGTTGAGGCTATCCAAAACTGGCCCCAGCCCTCAACCAAAAAGCAGGTCAGAGCTTTTCTAGGAATTGTAGGTTATTACCGCAGGTTCATTCCAAACTTTGCCAGCACAGCAGCGCCCCTGACAGATCTTACCAAGGGAAGTAAGTCTGTCATGGTCAAGTGGGACACGAAGGCTGAAAGCGCCTTTCAAGAGTTGAAACTGGCCCTGTGTAACCAACCAGTCTTAGTCACTCCTGACTTCAAAAAGGAGTTTGTTGTCCAAACTGATGATTCTGATGTGGGGCTCGGAGCAGTTCTGTCACAAGAGGTGGGTGGTGAGGAACATCCTGTGACCTATTTGAGCAGAAAGCTTACCCCGGCTGAGAAAAACTATAGCATAGTTGAATGGGAGTGCTTGGCAATTAAGTGGGCACTTGAGTCCCTGAGATATTATTTATTGGGTCGTCGGTTTAGGTTGGTTACCGACCACTCTCCTCTTACGTGGATGTGTCAAGCTAAAGAGAGAAATGCAAGAGTTACACGGTGGTTTCTTACTTTGCAGAACTTCAAATATACTGTGGAACACAGAGCAGGAAAACTGCAGGGCAATGCTGATGCTTTGTCTATGACACACTGCCTTGTAGCTAAATGTGTCCGATCCCACGGGCTCGAACAGAGGAAGAGGGTATGTGAGACAGTGACAGGTAAAGTCATTGAGGGAAGGTACATTTCCCCTAGAATCCTGTCATATGTATCCTAGGCTCCAGGGAATGAGTAGTTTTTGCAATAGAAAGCTCTAGCTTTACAATTTCGGCTTAAGGAAAAGCCGGAAAAAGGGCCTGGAGTTGGATTGGGGAAGAGCAGGGCGGGTTCCCCAATCCCTAGTCCATCTCTGTTTGTAGGACAAGGCTGCTGCTCAATTAGCTGCACCTGCAGCCTGTATATAAAAAAGTGCAGACACAGTGTGTGTGAGTCTCACCCCTGACTTAGACTGGAGACTACTAAGTCTGGAGTAGCCTGTATTCTATGTGAGTAAAGACCTGTGTTACTTTGTGCCCAGTGCCTGGTAGGAAGGCACTTGGTATAGTTAGATAATATCTTGTTTAGTTAGTGCTCAGACGAGCAGGATTTATTTTGTATTTTGCCTTGTTGTACAAGAGGCTGTTTCTTTGACAAGAATAAAACACAGGCAAAGCCCTGTTATGAACTTTAATGCACGGTGTCCCTGTCTCTGGCTACTAAGAAACTGCTGTACCAACCTCTCATGATGCTAAACCCCCACAATATACATATATATATGAGACAGCATATCTATAGCACTACGACCCTATATCTATGGATAGGATTAGATACATTGGCATAACAGACAGTATCACACATGATTGGACTGCATACATTGTCTGAGCAGACAGTATCATACATGATAGAATTAGATATATGGCCCAGCTCGCTGACATTACATCTCCAGCGTTGGACCCAGGAAAGGTAAGTATAGTAATTGCTTTGCTTTTGTATGTGTTATATTCACTGTATTAAACGATGTATATAATTGTGCTCCCACAACATAGGAAAATTAGTAGATTCACTGAAGTGATATATGAGTAAAATATAACATTTATTTTATAACTCTCTAAAAACAGGGGTACAATCACCACTGTGAAAACGCCCCACCGTGTGTATTAAAAACGTATTAAACAATAAATACCGAGTTCTGATTCAATTCGTGAACCCTCTATAACTCAGTATTAAATAAAGATATCAATCCGGAATCAGCATTTAACATGGGCATAACAATAGTTTTGACCCTAAACCACACTAGAGTCCGTGATAACCGCACCGGAAACTCCTAATGCTAAGGTATACAAACAATGCTAGTGTTCCCTATGCTAAGATTCCTCCTAACAACCGACCCCGGCAGTCACCCGGGGATTCGGGTCAACAGACCAATGATCCGGGGCTTGGGCCACGGAGGTCCGGTGCTAGCAAAGCCCCTGCCTTACATTTAGTGGCATACTGTATGACTCCTATAGGCCCACATGCTAAAAAAATATTTTACACTGCACTGTATACATATTTTTGTGTTCGCCCACTGTATAGGAAAACACAATAGATTAAGTTTTCCTATACAGTAAAGAGAAATTGGAAAAAGTATACTTACGTATAACTGTCTGGCAGGTCTATAGGGCTATAAGGATAGGTTTAGCAAATGAACCCTGTGATAAGCGTTGCATAAACAGAGCATTAGGCTATGTCCACACAGTGGATTTTTTTCATGTCTAAAAATCCGACTTGGATTTGGCCATGAATCCAGGACAGAAAGCCAAGGTTGACTCTCGTATTTCGGATGCAAATCTGCAATTTAAACTGTGAATGCAGATTAGCCCTATTTAATAGGGCTAATCTGTGTATGGCTGCCTGACAATGTATAGCGCCAATATATTCTGCAACACTTTACAATTCAGCGGGTACATGTACAGACTATATCAGACATTACATAGTGACAAAACTAATTTACAAATCAGACAAGAGGATTGAGGACCCTGCTCATAAGAGCTTACAATCTATGATTTCAATTCTGCAAGCTGAAAATTCCGTCCCATATGAACAACGAGAGGCATTTTCTTAGCGGAATTATCCGTGTTAATAAGGCCTTACAGATTTTGGTCAATGCTGACATGATCACAAGCCTCAGATGATGCAGGATTGCTGGCAAAATATGTATTTTATGTGTTATTCTGTAGCCAATAGAAGATGGTTCGACAGTCTCTTATTGGGAGGCACATGGTCCAAAAAATGTTTTTTAGGCTGGCTGTGACCATTTAAATGATGCTCAATAAGTATTTTGGGGCCTAAGAAGAGAAAAGTCAACATTTCTCACACTATTACACCACCAAATTTTGTTCCTGGTTACAATAACATTTTAGAACCAATATAGTCACAGATATGAGGATATTGAGGATATTGCTGCACAGGAGATCCTGTCACTAGAAACAGTGGATGACTGTACGTAAATTTATAAATACAATATAAATCAATTGTCTGTTGGCTGAATACAAGCATTTTAATCTTTTATATCTCATTTACTTGTGATAAAAATGATGTATTAGAAGACTAAATATATAATACAATTAGAATATTCCATCTAAAAAATGACTTTTACTGTCTCACATCATTGTTAAATGAAAAATCTGATCATAGGAAAATAATTCTGTCAAATGATTTGTGAATCATAGTGTAACAATTTTTCCTGTAGAGACAATATATAAGAAATCGCAACACAAATGGCTGCTAAAGGTTTTTTTCTTTTTTTTTCCAAACCTCCCTATGCAACTTAAGCTGGCCATGCACATAACATCTGTTTGGCCAACCGCTATTTCCCTCTACCGCTCCATAAAAATACATAATTTTCATTGTAACTGCCATTGTGGGACAGTCTAAAGGCTTCTATACATAATAGACTGTCGACCGTTTTCACCAAATTCTATGGGATCTACCAATTCTGTGGCATGTAATGGACCTCAAACCACATGGGTATCTATAATGACATGGAGTTTGTGTACCTGTTACATAGGTAGTGGACAGAGTTTCCGGAGCGTATTACTGTGTTACATCTGCCTTAGCGCTGGATTGGACAGTGTAGTCTACAAATTTGTCAGTTATTCACCCCTTTGAAAGTATGGATTTTTCCAAAGGGATTGCCCAGTTTACTATGCCAGTTATAGAGTCTCTGATAGCAGCAGGTGACCAGTACCCAAGGGCAAGATATGTAGTTATGAGGGTTTGTGGATAACAATCATGTGTTAGGAAATATATCAGAAGTTAGGCAGAACGACATGCCAGGACCAAAGTAGTGAGCTGGATCAGATTTAGAGCACAAAAACATGAGGTCAAAAACAGTAATAGTCAAACCGAAACACATTGACAGGGACCAGGAACATGCAAGCCGGGGTCAGGACTAGATATTGCAAGTAATAGGGACCTTAGCAGAAAACACAGGTAATGCACTTTCTTACTCAGGCACCCAAATAATACAATAAAACAGATAATATAGCAAAGTTGCAGGAGATCATCAGCTAGACCTTCAGAACTTCTTGTGTCCAGCAGAGGCCTGCCTAGGCGTTATGGCAGCAACAAAGAAAAGTCACAGACAGCCATATGACTGCAGTTACGAACATAGCAAAGAATAGATGGTAACTTAAAGGGTTTTTCTTATCATAGACATTTATGGCATATGTACAGAATGCCATAAATTAGTGAGTGATAGATGAGGGTCCCTCCTCCGGGAACAAATATCGATATAGAATGGGGATCCCCTGACTCTTGTCAGATCGGTCGTGGCAATCTATGGGAGAAAAGATTCAATCAACGATAAAAGAGCTAAATCTTGCTGATCGTGCAATTGCTGCACGTTTACACTAGCCAGTGATTGCAAACTTTTAGTCGATATTTTGAAATTTTACACGATAATCATCCCGTGTAAAATTCCCCTTACTCAACTTGTTATGTATATTAATTATATATGTAAAACGGAGTTAAAAGGTGGACATACACTTTAGAAAAATCTCACATAACATTTCCAAAGGAACTGTAATATTTATAGTTTCACATAGTATATTTCTGCCTTAAAATAACTTACAAAATATTAAACAGTATGCAGTTATTTCAATAAAAAAAAATACATCTGCTAGCTGACATATAGCTGAAAGTTCTACATCTATAACAATGTATCAAGGTTTATTCAAGGATTTGGAAAGCTGTATAAAAGACAGAAACAGAAACAGAACGGCTCACATAGTAATCCATTGACTCTCGCAGAATTACAAAACCAATAATGAAATGACATACAAAATGGTAAAACCGTTACTCTTAAACTTTCTAGCCTTTAGCAGATCACAAGTACAGTTTTGAGTTAAGCTGACCGTGTTTCCAAGATTCGGAATAAATCCTGAAACAGCATGTCGAGTGAAGACATGAACCAGTCCGCCTCCAAGATTGATTTCCTCACAAAGGACACATAGAAAATTTTTTATACCTGTCAACATAGCTCAGCATTTCCAGCATCAGACAGAAAAGTGACAGCCAATAATTCAGCATCTGGTAACTTTACGTTTTGTTTCAAGAAAACTTTTATGCTTTGATATAAAAAGTATTAATGGTTAAAGAGTTTTATATATTATAAATCCCATTACTTCCAAAATAGCATATGGACAGATGGAAGTATTGTCCGGATACATCCACCACCTGTTGTCCTCTAGCACTCTGTATTTAAAAGTTATATAACTGAATGTTGTCAAGTAAAACAGTTTATTCACTTAACAATGTTATGCTACTAAAATGTAATGCCTTTATTTTGTTCAAATTAATAATCGGCAACTCTCTGTTAGGGACAAGGTGCTACCTGTATTACCTTGGCCCAAATTAGTTTTATTATGCTGTTAGAAAGAGGGGGAAGCTCCCTTAGACAGCCCATCGGCCCCCTAGCGACGCAATCTTGGGGTGCCGATGGATGTCTTGGCAGCCTGGGGTCCTAATGATGGTCTGCCCCCAGCTCTGCCATCCTTCTGCTCCTACTTATGGGCCAGTAAAAAACACATAAGTATCGCAGTATATTGTGCAATTGATCCAATGATAGCTAGGTCAAGTGCCCTAGGGGGACTAATGATTTTTTTTTTTTTTTTTCAACAGTTTATTTATACACAAAGAAATATTATTAAGTTAATAGAAAAAACCTTTCCCATTTTTCAAAAGTAATGTAAGGAAAATAAAAATAAACATAACTGGTATCGCTGCGTCTGTAAAAGTCCAAAATATTACAATATAACATTATTTAATCCGTGCGGTGAACGCCGTAAAAAAAATAGCCATAATTGACTTTTTTTAGTCACCTCGTCTCCTACAAAAAATAGAATAAAAAGCGATTGAAAAATAAAAAAGTTATGGGTATCAGAATATGGCAACACATTGTTTTTTGTTTTTTTTAGCAATTATTTTTTTCTTTGTAAAAGTAGAAAAACATAAAAAAAATATAAATGTGGGATAGCCATAATCGTATTGATCTTTAGGATACTCATTTTTACCGCAATGGTAAACACCGTACAATGAATTTCACAGCACAAAGATTTTTTTTTCCAATTTAACAGTACATTCTATGGTACAATAAATAGTGCAGTTAAATACTACAACTGATTGTAATGGCAGGAAGGAGGTGAAGGGAACAAGTGAGCCCTAATCTACCCACCGCCCTGTCCCTGCCTACTTGCAACGACCCGCCCTAGGCGACGGGGTACAACTTGGCGGCGGTCCCTACGCTGTCTAAGTGCAAGGGAGTACAAACAGGGAACACGCAAGGGAATACAGTAGCCCACGGAACGCCGCGAGGAAACGGAGCGGTGAATGAGCCAGTCAGGATCAGGAAGTAGTGGAGTATACAAACGGGAGCACGGAGCAGAAGCAAGCCAGGGGCAGAGCAACGCAGGATAAACGGAACTGAAGCAAGGCAGAAGCAAGGCAGAAGCAGGCTGGAGCAAGGCAGCAGTGGGGCCAGGAATTCAAGAAGAATAACAAGCAAGGAGGAAGGGAAAACGGCAGGTATAAATGGACAGGGGGCAGAGCTAACTCTGACTGACCAGGCCGCAATAGGCTCTCCCACTCCTGAGCCTGCCACCCTGATTGGTGGGAGCAGGTGTCAGTCTCAGAGGTCTGGCCTCAGGTGTCGACTGATTAATCCTGGGAGTGTACCCAGACGTAGTGCCTGGCAGATCCTTTACACTGATCCAGCAAAAAACATGGCCTCATACGACTGTATTGACAGAAAAATAAAAAAAAATGGGCCTTTGAAAGGTGTGAAGAAAAAAAACAAAAATGAAAAACCCAAAAATGTCTGCGGAGGGAAGGGGTTAAGGCCCATTATTTTGGAATGGGATGCCCAACAAGCTTGTGTAAGCGATAGTCAGGTGTCCACATACTTTTGCCCATATAGTGTACATTAGTAAGCACCTGTTCTACTAAGCTTAGGCAACGACCAAATCAACTGTTCTGCCCAAAATAAATATCATAGCCATCAACTACTGTGTTTATTACATGTATATATATATGTATGTTAGGTGGTCATCAATACACAAAGTCATTACCAGCTAGGAAGAAGAAAGACACTACAATATAGAATGTATGTAATAAACCCACCAGTTTGGGCTTTAGTGACGCGTCTTTCCCCTCTCATCTGCTGTTGTACTGATGAAACTAGGTTCCCGCAGGAATTTCTGGGTTGGTGCGTGAATAGTGCACATGGCCGTCCAGCCTATAAACCTAAAACACTCTATTTGAGACAATCTCTTTACTTAAATATTGACCTAATATTTGGTGATCTGTCTTGCTTTTCTACTCCTCGGTGTAAAGTATCTGCCAGGCACAGCTTCTGTGTCTACGCCCATAGGTAATCAGTCTGCACCTGCTTCTATGTCTGTGAGACTGACTCCATCTTCCGCCACTCCTAAGCCTGCCATCCTGAGTGGCGGAAGATGGAGTTAGTCTCACAGACATAGAAGTAGGTGCAGACTGATTACCTATGGGCGTAGACACAGAAGCTGTGCCTGGCAGATCCTTTACACTCGGATTTCCCATGGTACCACATTCTCTCTCTGCCTCAACCTTGCTACCTGACTCCTGACTTTATTTATCCCATTTCTGCTTATTTCCTGGTACTGCACCCAAATTTTGCCTAACCGCCGTATTCTGACTAAATCTTCTTATTTCCGTTCTTCTAATCTCCAGCTTTCTGTTGTTATTGGCCATATTCAACCGTACCTCCACTATAACCATCTTTTTATTCTGGCTTTACCTATGCTAGACGCTAGAGAAGGAATCAAATACTGGAGTGACTTAGAAAAATGAAGTCCTGGGGCAAGCTGAGTATTTCGACCCTAACTGCAGTCCTGGGAAAGGGAGTTTTATAGATGAATAGTTCTGCCTGAATTCGTTCTTTCCTGAGTATCGCAGGAACCAGATCATTGTAAAATGATTTTGAAGAAGCTTGTTTAGCTACTTTGTAATATAAACCTTATTTTATTTTGCGCTATTTCTAGCTCTCCTAATGAAGCCAGTATTGTAAACAATGGGAGCTTTCATTCTACAGCAGATTTTTATTGTCATTTTGTTTTAAGAAAAAGAGACATAAAACGTATACATGTAAAGTAGTATATTTATGTATTAGCAGATACAGTATAGATTAGAGGAAAAAGTATATTTACAGGTATAGATATATACATAACCCCCAACATAGCCATGGCAACCAAAAATAAAACATCCATTGTTTACATTACTGGATGTAGTCAGAAAACTGGATAGAAATGCACAATGAAACAAGGTTTAGTTTACTTATTTATTTTCTTATTTTATGACTGAGAAGGTATACTTATAAAAAAGGTTTATAAGTAGACAGCGGCAATGTTGAAAGGCATTTTTTGTTATTAGAAAAGTGGTTTTGCAAGTAGGTTAGGATTTAACCCTATTTCTGCCAAGGAACGTATCTCATACGTCCCGGCAGAAGGCACATTAGTGGCCAAGGATGTGTCTGATACGTCCTTGCTACTAACGGTAACTCAAACCTTGTTGCAGCTAGAACTGCAATACAAGATTTTTAGCTTTAAAACAGGCCCTGGATCGCAGCTCTAGCTGCAACACAGCCAGAGCTAGAGCAGATTGAAGTCAAAGCTGAATAAACTTGCAGCTCTCACGTCAACTCGTGCTTCTAATGGCTCTAACTTAGGCTGCGTTGCTTGTTTGGAAACGAAGACAACTGCAATGATTAAAGTTATTTTTATTGTTATTAGAAAAGTGGTTTTGCAAGTGGAGTGAGGCTTTAGCCCTTTTCATGTGAAGGACGTATCTCATACGTCCTGGCAGAAAGGCACTTTAGTATCCATGAACAAATCTGATACATCCTTGCTGCTAGCTAGAGCTGCGACCCAGGATTCTTAGTTTTCAAAGAAGCACCGAATCACAGTTCTAGCTGTGACAGTCTGAGTTAGGGCAGGTTGAAGTGAAAGCTGCATATATTTGCAGCTTTCATTACAGTTTGTGTGGAGGAAGAGAGGGTATCGGCTGGGGGGAAGTACAGGCATCGTGCAGGGATAGGAGGAGAAGCTATGATCCTCCTAGTGTCCCTGCATGGCTGTAGATGACCCCAGGGGGAGGGTTAACATAAACATTTACTAATGTTATCATCCCACTTATCAATCAGAGAGCATACATACTCATGTACACAAATGACAGCTAAGGCCCTATTCACACAACGGCCATTCAAAACATGGGGCTATTCACATGACGATTTTTTGACAGCCCGGTAAACATGGAACATGCCCTATTTTTTTGGTCCGTTAACCTGGCCGCACGGCTCCCATTGAAGTCTATGGGGCCGTGTAAAGCACGGCTGTCACTTGGATGTGATCCGAGTGACGGCCGTGCTTTCTGCAACTCATTTGCTCCCTTCTCCTCATAGTGCGAAGTGCATTTGAGGAGGAGGGTTTTTTTTGCTCCCTGCAGGTGCGGAATCCTAATCCCTGTCCAAAGAGTTGCCGAAGCTGTCGCCGGGAATTCCGCTCCAGGAGAAGTCCCAGACTTCACTGTTCATATATTGACCTCTGCTGGAGCGGTCCCCTACAGTGGCACTATCTACAGAAAGGGGGATGCCATCTACGGGGGGCGGGCATTTATGGGGGTGCTATGTACAACGGGGCTGTGTGGTACATACAGGTGGCTGCGTGGCACTACCTAGAGGGGGAGTGTGTGGCACTACCTACAGGAGGGCTGTGGCAGTATCTACAGGGGGCTGTGTGGCATTATCTGCAGAGGGCATTCTGTGGCATTATCTACAGGGGGCTGTGGCAGTATCTACATGGGCTGTGTGGCATTATCTACAGTGGGCAGTGTGTGGCAGTATTTTCGGGGACTGTGTGGCATTATCTACAGTGGGCAGTGTGTGGCATTATCTACAGGGTCTGTGTGGCATTATCTACAGAGGGAAGTGTATGGTAAAAAAAAATATCTAATTAAATTCATCCGTTTTTAAAATGGACAGGGGAAAAAACGTATGCAAAACGGGTCAAAATCGGATCTTAAAAAACAGAAACACAGCCCGGAACGGAAACGGAACAGAGGCAAAACGGCCGAGAAAAACAGACCAAAACGGCCAATTTTATCGGCAGACACTCGGACCTTATTCTTAAAAGTCATCAGAAAGATTAGGAACGTTTTAACCAGACTTTTGGTCTCTCTAATTCTGGTTGTTTTATGAAGGTATGTGCATATACAAATAGACATAAATGGTATGTTTGAACACTGCACATATTTAACTTTTATTTTTAGGATGTATTTTTATGAAAAATTGCACTTTAACACAAAACAGCATGACATGTAAAAGTGCTTAGTGCCATTTTAACAATGTGACAGATGTCGGAATTAAGAAACTATGTATATAGGTATGCAAAAAATTCAAAAAACCCTGGCAGCGATGTCTTTCTATAACTGATTTTCTGTAATACTAATATGAAAAAATAAATAAAAAATAACATACAGAAAATCTACAAGTTTACAATTTATATCAGTTAAACAATCACAAATTACCTGTCATTATATTAACCCCTTCAGGACGCAGCCTGTTTTGGCCTTGTGGCACAGCCGATTTTTTCAAATCGGACACCTGTCACTTTATGTGGTAATAACTCCGGAATGCTTTTATCTATCCAAGCGATTCTGAGATTGTTTTCTCGTGACATATTGTACTTTATGATAGTGGAAAAATGTGGTCAATAAATTGAATATTTATTCATGAAAAACACCAAAATTTAGAGAAAATTTGCAAAAATTTGCATTTTTCTAAATTTAAATGTATCTGCTTGTAAAACAGATAGTAATACCACACAAAATAGTCACTAGTTACCATTTCCCATATGTGTACTTTATGTTTGCATCGTTTTTTGAACGTCCTTTTATTTTTCTAGGACGTAACAAGACATAGAACTTTGGCAGCAATTTCTCTAATTTTCAAGAAAATTTCAAAAGGCTATTTTTACAGGTACCAGTTTAGTTGTGAAGTGGTTTTGAGGGCCTTATATATTAAAATCCCCAATAAATCACCCCATTTTAAAAATGGCACCTCTCAAAGTATTCAAAACACCATTCAGAAAGTTTCTTAACCCCTTAGGCGTTTCACAGGAAATAAAGCAATGTGGAGGGAAATGTAAAATACATTTTTTTTTTGCCGAAATTCATTTGAAATAAAAAAATTCTGTAACACAGAAGGTTTTACCAGAGAAACGCAACTCAATATTTATTGCCCAGGTCCTGCAGTTTTTAGGAATATCATACATGAGTGCTAATGGACCGAAACACCGGCCTCAGAAGCAAAAGAGCAGCTACACGATTTTGGGGTCTGCTTATTTTTAGATTATATTTTAGGCACCATTTCGGGTTTGAAGAGTTTTTGTGGTGCTAAAACAGTGGAAACTCCCCAAAAGTGACCCCATTTTGGAAACTAGACCCCTCAATGAATTTATCTAGGGATATAGTTAGCACTTTGACCCCACAGGTATTTTGCTATATTTATTGGAGTTAGTCTGTGAAAATGAAAATCTACTGTTTTTCTGAAAAAACATAGAAATTTGTAATATTTACAAGGAATAAAGAAGAAAATGCACACCAACATTTGTAAAGCATCTTCTCCTGATTATGGAAATACCCCATATGTGGTAATAAACTGTTGTTTGGACTCACAGCAGTGCTCAGAAGGAAAGGAGCGCCATTTGGATTTTGGAGCGCAGATTTTGCTGGATTGATTTTTAGTGCCATGTCGCGATTGCAACGCTCTGGAGGGAACAAAACAGTGGAAACACCCCAAAAGTGACCCCATTTGGAAAACTACACCCCTCAAGGAATTTTTCTAGTGGTATAGAAAGCATTTATACGACACAGGTTTTTTGCAGAATTTAGTAGAATTAGGCCGTGAAAATGAACATAAACATTTTTGACCACTAAAATGTTGAATTTTTTCATTTTCACAAGGGATAAAGGAGAAAAAGTCATCCTAAATTTGTAACGCAATCTCTCCCGAGTATGAAAATACCCCACATGTGGTAATAATAAATTTTTTTAATAGAAATTAATTAACCTTTGCAGGACTGATCCTTTTTTGCTTTTCCATTTCAGTTCTTCACTCCACGCCTTCCAAACGCCATAACTTTTTCCATCAATAGAGCGGTGTGAGCTTAGAGCTTATTTTTTTGCGGGCAGAGTTGTAGTTTCTATTGACACCATTTAAAGTACCATATAATGTACTGGGAAACCGAAATTAAAATTCTTCGTGGGGTGAAATTGAAAAAAAACGCTGATTCCTCCATTGCTTTTTGGGTTTCATTTTTACCATTTTCACCGTGCGGTAAAAACTACAACTTAACTTTATTCTGCGGGTCAATACAATTACGGTGACACCAAATGTATATATATTTTTTTAGATTTTACTACTTTTACAAAGAAAAAAACATTTGTTAAAAAAAAAATAGAGACTTATTATAGGAAAAAAAAATCTTTTATTTTTACACTTTTGTAAAACATTTTTATTAACTTTTTTTTAAATTTATCTTTACTTTTTACACTTTCTTTTTTTACCTGCAACTCTGATCGCTGCTAGAATACATTACACTACCTAGGTATAACGCATTCCAACTGTCAGTGTGACGTCACAGTCACTCTGACAGTTAGGGCGGGTTCACACGTGGCGGAATTTCACTTAAATTCCGCTGCGGACACTCCGCAGCGTTAATCCGCAGCGGTGCCGTTTGTCCATTGACTTACACTTTAATTTAGCAGTGTTCGTTTAGACGAGGCGTAAAATTCCGCTGCGGAGCATAGGCTGCGGAGCGGAATTTGGTGTCCGCAGCATGCTCTGTCTGTTGCGGAGCAGTGGCGGACTCATGGCGGAATTTCTCCATTGACTTCAATGGAGAGTCAAAATTCCGCAATGAAGTCCGCAGATCTTATGTGTGCTGCGGAGCGTATTGTTTTTACTACCATGACATTTCTTCATTCTGGCTGGACCTATGTATTTCTAGGTCTACAGCCAGACTGAGGAAGTCAATGGGGCTCCCGTAATGACGGGAGCGTTGCTAGGAGACGTCTGTAAATAGTCACTGTCCAGGGTGCTGAAAGAGTTAAGCGATCGGCAGTAACTGTTTCTGCACCCGGGACAGTGACTACCGATCTCAATATACATGTATCTGTAACAAACATATAAGTTCATACTTACCGAGAACTCCCTGCGTCTGTCTCCAGTGCGGCCTCCCAGGATGACGTTTCAGTCTAAGTGACGGCTGCAGCCAATCACAGGCCAAGCACAGGCTGCAGCGGTCACATGGACTGGTGCGTCATCCAGGGAGGTCGGGCTGGATGCCGAAAGAGGGACGCGTCACCAAGACAACGGCCGGTAAGTATGAAATTCTTTTACTTTCCCTAGGGAAAGTGCTGTCCCTTCTCTCTATCCTGCACTGATAGGGAGAAGGGAAGCACTTTTCCCGCAGTCCGCAGAAGCTAGTCCGCATCAATTTTCTGCACATTTTGTGCAGATCCGCAGCAGAATCTGCAACGCAGATTCTGTGCGGCATTGATGCGGACAGTTGCGGAGGAAATCCGCCACGTGTGGTCATGCCCTGAGTCTACGAGGACCAGCAGAGGCTGGTCCTGATAGGCTTGCATACATGGCAGACCCGGGGGACATTGTCTGGCCCCCGGGTGCCATCACAAGCATCAGCAGCCCCCGCAATCGAGCTGCGCATGTAACGGGTTAATTGCCAAAATCAGCGGCAATGAGCCGCTGATCGGCAACTAGTGGAGTGTCAGCTGTCAGGGACAGCTGACCTCCCGGTTCTCGATGCACACTGTCGCCGACACTGTCACAGACACTGTCATCGACAGTGTGCATCGCGAACGGCAGTGACGTCCTGTCACTCTGACAGGAAGTCTATCAGGAGACTGTTCCTGATAGGCTTCCGTACATGGCAGACACGGAGGCCATTACTTGGCCTCCGATCGCCATGCTAGCCATCTGCAAACCTCACGATTTCATTGTGAGGTCTGCCGATGAGCTAGAAACCCCTGAATGCGGTGATTGCAATCGATCACCGCAATCAATGGGTTAATTGCTGGAATCAGCAGAAATAAGCCGCTGATCGGCATACGGTGGAGTGTCAGTGTGCACCGGGAACCACGCAGTAACTGTACGTCTCTGTGCCTTAAGACACGGGCCACATGGACGTACAGTTGCGTCCTGGTGCGCCTAGGGGGTTAAGAAGGGAATTTAATATTTTTTTTGTGTGCATTTTTTATGTTTAGGGTATGTGCACACACACTAATTACGTCCATAATTGACGGACGTATTTCGGCCGCAAGTCCCGGACCGAACACAGTGCAGGGAGCCGGGCTCCTAGCATCATAGTTATGTACGATGCTAGGAGTCCCTGCCTCTCTGCAGGACAACTGTCCCGTACTGTAATCATGTTTTCAGTACGGGACAGCAGTTCCACGGAGTAGCAGGGACTCCTAGCATCGTACATAAGTATGATGCTAGGAGCCCGGCTCCCTGCACTGTGGTCGGTCCGGGACTTGAGGCCGAAATACGTCCGTCAATTACGGACGTAATTAGTGTGTGTGCACATACTCTTAGTGTTCCCTTAATTGTTGGTTTAAAAAATACTGATGTAAATGTGTTGAGATTAGCTTGTTCCCACCAATAGCTGATTTTTAATAACTGATCTTCTATATCTATAATTTTAGATCTTATTATCAGAGATATCCCTCTATGAAGAATAAAGAAGAATGTTTATGTATATCTTCACAAAAAGCATTTTACATAATGGGATACTTTTACGGTTAATAGTAGGGCTATTTTTGTTTAGTTGCATTTAAAACGAAATTAGTAACATTTTGAGGACTTCAAGGTCACAATCTTTTAATGGTTTCTGTGTTTCAGTAATCAGGGAGAAATCAAATAAATTAATTGGTATGTAGATTACTAAGCAGTCAATTATTTAAATCCTAAAGCTCTGCTAGGATTATAGCCTCTGAGTTTGGAATTGGACAGGCTTATTTGGATATACTTAGACAGAAGTACAGATTAAAATAACTGCATTAAAAGGTGAGCTAGTATGTTTTTCATATGTATATTTCCTTAAATGAATGAGGCTAGTAACCAAAGAAGAACAGTGGCTAGTCCTGTAACAAGTCATTGAATTCTCAAAGAGGAAAATAATGAGTATCTATCTATAAACATAAAATACAAATCGAAAGGCTCCAGTGGACGGAGCTGAAACGTCGCACGGGCAATAAAGTACCCATTTTTTTCACTTGATCTCTGGAGTTGCTGCTCATTTTTTCGATTTGTATGTACCTGGAACTTGGTCTGTTCCTCAGAGCTTGCACCCACACGCTGCCAGTGCTGCCTAACTTTGTATATGCCTATAAACATAAAATAGATATTGAAGACTGATTCCCAATTAACATATTTTGTGCAGCCAAATGGGCATGTTATTTCTGCAGAGGTAGCGAGGTAAGTGGCTGGGAGACACCTCTGACTACTTATCTCAGGGAAGGCAGTAAGATCAGTTGCATTAAAATCCAACTTGTCCAATTCCTGATTTCACAAACAAAAGTTCTGGGGGATAGTGAGGAAATCCCCATAGGAAAAAAAATGTTTATACTTACACCGGCAGTAACCAATCTGACGCGTCCCTCTGATGTCCTGCAGCCCTCCTGAGATGACATTTCATCCCATGTGACCACTGCAGACTGTGATTGGCTGCAGTATGTACACGGGATGAAACGTCATTCCTGGAGGCCGGGCTGGACGCAGGAGCAGAGGCATCTGGGTAAGTATGAGATTTTTTTTTCTGAGTTGCGTTTTTTGCGGCAGAATCGCAGCTTTTTCCGCCGCACAAATCGCAAAATCTGCTATTGTTGTGGTTTTACCTCCCCATTGAATTCAATAGGGAAATCCTGCAACAGAAAAGCAGGGATTCTGCAACATAAATTTTCATGCTGCGGATTAAAAAAAACACACCGCAGGTAACCATGGTGATGATCGGTTTTTCGGCAGGTTTGTTACGCAGTGTGTGGATGAGATTTGTTCAAACCTCATCCACTTTGCTGCTACTGTAATACGCTTTGGATTTTTCAGATTATCCGCAGCATTTACACTATGTGTGAACTCGGCTTTAAATGTATGTTCTGTATAGGAAAGACTGACATTACATTTTTTTCAGCTCTTTCTTCGTTTGGAATATTTACACACCCTATTGCTGTAATATTTAATTTTACTAATTTATACATCTTGGGTTTTAAGACGCCATTGTTTTTTCTTACTCCATTTAATTTTCTCTTCTACTTCGAACTTGCGCTGCCTCCTCTCACAACCTGTCTTCCATATTTTGCCAGATGTATTCAATATAAACTTATTGTGCTGTTTATGGTGGAAGAGGATTTACTGAGTTGATGGTGACCTGCAAAGGGTTCATGTGTGTCGCGTAGGAAGGTGTTTTTGAAAGTAAATAAGAATGTTTCCATTCTAGGTCTTGGAAATGTAGCGGAATTCAAACACAAAGTTTATTGGAAAGTAAAATTTTCACTGATAAGATGAATAAAGTGTTATTCAGGTTTTATTTGTAACATTTATTTATAGCAAAGGTAAGCAACCATAGAGAGGTGAAGATCTACTATTGTAACTTGAGATGGTCTTGAGATCTGCTTGGTACCAAGTTGCGACAGCCAGGGCCGCACCATCCATGAGGCGAGATGAGCTTTTCGCCTCAGGCGGTGGCCTGCTGACTCTCTGAGGGGGTGGCGGCGCAGTTGAAACCAGTCGCCACCACCCCCTCCTGCACTAATTGTACCTGCATCTAAAGAATGAAGATACAATTACCTGCATAAGCACTGAATGGCCAGGCACGTGATGACGTCATCGCGCCACTTCCGTTGTTGAAAGGCGCTCATTGGCGGGGAAAGTCATTCTGCCCTGCCAATCAGCGCCTTTCAACGATGCTAGCAGCGCGATGATGTAATCGCGACACTTTCTTTGTTGAAAGGTGCTGATTGGAGGGGCAAAGCATTCTGCCCTTCCAATTTGCGACTTTCAGCGATACAAGCGGTATGATGATGTCATTGCGCCGCTTGCGCTGTTCAGCCCCAGCAGACCTTCTCAGAAGAGAGCAGGCATGCATTGACACAGGACGGCGCGGGAACAGGATCAAGGTGAGTATGCAAAGTTTTTTTTTTTTTTCCACTTAAAAGTGTGAGTGGTATGACCTATGGAGCTATATGTGGGGCACAATCTATAGGGAGGCTATATGTGGGACACTATCTACAGGGGGGCTATATGTAGGGTACTATCCACAGGGGACTGTATGTGGGCCACTATATACAGGGGGCTATATGTAGGGTACTATCCACAGGGGTCTATATGTGAGCCACTATATATAGGGCACAATATACAGGGGGTGCTATATGTGAGGCACTATCTACAGGGGGCTATATGTGTGGCGCTCTCTACAGGGGGGCTTTATGTGTGGCACTATCTAAAGTGGGGCTATATGTGGGCCACTATATACAGGGGGCGTTATATGTGGGGTACTCTCTACAGGGGGGCTATATGTATGGCACTATCTACAGTGGGCTATATGTGGGGCACTATCTACAGGGGGTGCTATATGTAGAGCACAATCTACAGGGGGGATATATGTAGGGCACTATCTACAGGGGGGCTATATGTGGAACACTATCTACAGGGGGCTCTATGGGGGCATTATCTACAGAAAGCACTGTGTGTGTGGAACACAGTGTATGGTGCTATTATAATCAGGGACATAGTGTATGGTGCTATTATAATCAGGGACACAGTGTATGGTGCTATTATAATCAGGGACAGTGTATGGCACTATTATAATTAGAGGTGCAGTGTATGGAACTATTATATTTAGGTGCGTAGTGTGTGGCACCATGAGAATTTTATCTTCGTTTATAGTTGCAGAAATGTTTGAAAAGTGAGAAGCTGAAGACATCTGAGCGCAAACTACAGAAATGGGTTGGGGCCGGGATAAGTCGTTATAGAGGTCTGGACTGGATGGAGAAGAAAAGAGAAAAAGAACAACTAGAATCTGAAAAGACATCACCGGTGAGTCACTTAATGTGTGGTATGTTTTTTGTTTTTTTTGTGAAAAGGCAACTCCCAGCATATCCTTACCATTGTTTGGGCCATGCTGGCAGATGTAGTTTTATGCAGTACAGACCTATATGGCAGGGGTTGCACTAAATTGAGCTGTATTTGTGCAGGTGTTGTATTAATGTGCTGAGCTTGGTTCTATTGCTGTATTTATGTACTGAGCTTGATTCTGGAGCTGTATTTATGTACTGAGCTTGGTTCTGGTGTTGTATATGTATTGAGCTATGTTCTGGTGCTGTATATATGTATGAGCTTTGTTCTGGTGCTGTAATTATCCAGAGCTTTGTTCTGGTGCTGTAATTATTTACTGAACTTGGTTCTGGTGATTTATATATGTACTGAGCATGCTTCTGGTGCTGTATATATGTACTGACCTTGGTTCTGGTGCTGTATATGCTTTGTTCTGGTGCTGTATATATGAATTGAGCTTGATTCTGTTACTGTATATATGTCAGAACTTGTTTCTGATGCTGTAATTATATAGGATATATTTATAATAACAAAATTGCAGGGTAGATGGAGTTGTTTTCAATTCATTGTATATTTAATTGGAACCTGTCTGGTAGTTTTAACCCCTTGAACCGCCACCATGCAGTAAGACATGACCTGACAATATTTCCATACATTCCCCTGTATGTTTTTTTCAGATGCAGCAAAATCTATAAAATCAACTTTTAAAATGCCACACACTATATGCTAATTACTCATTAAAGGGTCATGGGGTGGTGCCGCTATCCTGAAGAGTCACATAGTCATGCCCCAAACCCACCTTTCCATGCTTGATTGACATCCCCCTGGCAGTTACACATCACTACCAGTTTCCCCCAACTTTTTTGGATGCGCCACAATGAGGTGTACTCTGCCCGGACAGTACAAGGCAATGACACATCCGCAAGAGTTGGAGGAGGCTGCTAGTGATGTAGAACAGCCACGGGGATATCAATCAAAATCTGGGGGGGGGGGCGCCATTTCAATTTTTGCCTCAGGCAGCATAAAAGATAGAATCGGCACTGGCGACAGCACCTTGTGGGGAATGGTGTTAAAGCCAGGTGAGCCAAAAATGAGTAAGATGTTATCATTTTGAAGGGGTATTAATATCTTAGACATGGATGTGCCATAATTGTCTGATAGATGCACGTTTCACCAGGTGAATAATTGGTGGAGAGGTAGCTAGGATTAAGGAAACAGCTGAACTCGTAGGTCTGGCGATAGGTATGGGTCCCAGAGGTGGGACCCACTACATTCAGACATTTATGGCATATCCTGTAGATATGCCATAAATGTCTAAGGTGGGAATAACCCTTTAATAGGGAATATAATAGTATGTGTTGGTTATTAAAAGCAACAGGTCCTTGGGCGTGGCCTGAGAGCTGTACTCCGTGACCACGCTGCTGTTATCTTAGGCTAGCATAGCCCTTGCCCTGCTACTCACCAGCTGAGGGGAAAATACATCCCAGAAAGGCTGCTTAGACAGATCCACCACACTCTATGAACGACTTTGTGCTGTGGCCGACTCGGTCTTCCCTCTCCCTGCTGCCATCTTTTGCTTCAGTCTCACTGCTATCAGATTTCTGCACAGGAGCCTCCTAGCGAGGCAGGCTTTGTAGAACCGTGGGGCAGAGGTCCCACCACTTCTAGAGTTCCTAAAAGGACACAGACCTATCTGCAGCACCAGCATCACGTAAAGGTGGATCTCCCTAGTGCCACACATCCAGGCATGGTACCTGCTCCAGGCCTGGATGGTGCTGGCTTTCTGAAGGCACCACACAACCCACAAATGGGATTAGTCCATCACAGCCTGATGTACCCTCCCTAAATGCAGTGGCCGCATATGCACTCCTCCCCCAATGTACCCCAATGATTAAATGGGCTCCTATGCCCATTGCCTGAGAACCAGGAGGACAATATTGGTGCATCCCCTCCTTATTCCCATCCGCTCAACGTGGTGACCCTTAGGCTATCCAGTCTGACTCTGAAATGGAGAACTTGACTCTACAAAGACTTACATCTCGGAAATGAAGGAGGCATGCCATGCAGAAATTTTTGCTATTAGATGCGACCTCTAACACATTTTATCAAGGGTTGAAAGCCTGCAGCAAGGCTATGATGCCAATCCATCCTATAACACACAACAGACTACGGTAGTGTCCCAATCTACCGTAATGTGGGACATGCAACGTCACCTAGAAGAGCTGGATAATAGGAGGAGGATGAATAACCTCTGAATTCGGGGTGTACCTAAAGCCATTGGGGATAAAGACTTTTATGTCTTTCTTGAGGTGATTTTTAACCTCATCCAGGATGAACCTTTTAGACAAAGCGCATAGGGCCTTGAAGCCTAAAGGGATCTTCTCCTCAACTTAGGGATGTAATAATATTGTGTTCATGACCTCCATTAAAGAGGCTATCATGGCTAAGGCCACGGGACTGAGACATTTTGAATTTGATGGTGCACCTATTCAATTGTTTCTTGATCTATTCTGGCTTGCGCTTCAGAAACGGCATCACCTTTGCCCACTGCTGACTACACTGTGCGATCAACACATAATTTACCGCCGGGTTATTTCTCTTCGCCCGTTATAGCCTGTACAGTATGTAAAGTATATTAGACAAAAAAAAAACTAATGGTCACATGTTTATTGGGACTTTCAACATTGCATCAATGGACTTATTTGTGGAATAACAAACCATTGTGAAAAGTATATGTAGTATTGCTGTATTTCCTATTAGTTTGGATAAGCAAATTAGATTTCTCGGATTGATAATTTAGCTCATAATTTAGCTCATATAAATATGTGGCCAGTCACATGGGAGATTCATGAAAATTGTCTTACAGAAACAAATTCTTTGGGGCCCAAAGCAGAAGTTTTTCTGTAAGATAGTTTTCATGAATCTTTCTTAAAGGCTATGTAAACATTTGCGGGGCGTTTTTTTTTTGTTTTTTTTTTTTTAATAAACAGGTTAGTCAGTGTGTTTGGTGTAACTTTAAAAATACTTTTTTATTAAAAATGTGTTTACTTTTTTAGATACAGCTGCTCTGTATTCTCTATACATAGCAGCTGTATCTAGCGCTAAATCCTGTTCCCATCAGGTCCGTGGGACTGACAGGTACCTTAGATGTAATAGAATACATGTGGACCCTGCATGTCAGAGACACGCAGGACCCGCTGACACTGACACTGAACACGTCAGGTCCGTGGGACTGATGGATTCAAGTAATAGCGAACACAGAGACAATACAGACCAGCTGTATCTC
The DNA here is from genome assembly GCF_050947455.1 of Rhinoderma darwinii. NCBI lineage: Eukaryota > Metazoa > Chordata > Amphibia > Anura > Rhinodermatidae > Rhinoderma > Rhinoderma darwinii. The sequence continues at coordinate 239,316,700 of NC_134689.1, read as the reverse complement.
AAAAAGTAAAACAATAGTAAAACTATTTATAAAGTTACACCAAACACACTGACTAACCTGTTTATTTAAAAAAAAATGCCCGGCAAATGTGTACATAGCCTTTAATATGTAATACAAAATTTGTTTTCTGTTTTATCTTTCTAAGACCCGTACTGTATAATCACTGTTTCAAAAAGCATACAAGTCAAATTTTAGGTGGCCAAACAGTTATTTCTCCTTTCTCCCCCATAAACATGCACACTCAGCTTAGCTGAATGTACACGCTTATTTCAATGGGGACATGGGCTTATGCTGCTGCCAGTCACATTTGCAAGTTGCTCATCTCCAATGGGAAGAAAGGATCGGGCATGTTGAAATCAAACATGCCAGATCCTTCTATTCCCCTGACCTCTGGGTGAGGCAGGTGGCCCAGAAAGACATAAGATCACCTGATGATCCCACTAAAATCGGTAGTTTGAGCCAAGCTTTGTCAAATGTTTATGTGCACCTTTACAACTGTAAAAACATAATTAATAAAATATGTACTTTTTTGTAATTGTTGTAAGTTAGAAATATGATTTAAAATGAATATATTATTTCATGTTTCAAAGTCAAAAAGCTAACTTTATTTCTTGAATTTTATATGCCTGCCGCTAAGGGAGGCAGAGCATTGTTTTCATTAGAGATAAGCAGATCAGATTTCCTATGATCCGTAGAAAAATTCATTCAATGATCCAAGCCCATACAAGTCATGAGTTCAGATCCATTTGGATCATTTCCGCACACAGCTTTCTAAGATGTCTCTTTGTATCAACTAATCACAGAATCGTCTCCAAGTTTGTTATATGTGCATCAGTTGGTGATTTGGGCAATCACAGGAGAAAGAATAACGGCGCTAGTACTAGATACACAGATTATAATGAGTTTTGTCATGCAAAATTGCCTGAAAACGAAATGTTATGTGATGCAAAGCAAATGATGAGCTTTTGCCATATTCATGAAGAATTATCTATCGAGAAAGATGGCTGCAATAAACACTTCATTGGCATGCACTTTCTGCTTCAGTTATTATTCTCCAGTATCTTCAAAGAGGATTTAATGGAAAGGAAGAAGGAAGAGCAATACTAGTGAGAGAAGAGGATGGGCTGAAGAGAAGAATACAAAATTTGTATAAAATGGAAAAGGATGCAATGAGGAAACATTTTTAAAGGCAAAAAATAAAGGGAAGTAGGATAAAAAAAAATGAGAGGCACATGTCAATAACTGGTGATTGATACAATTACTGGTCACTGAATTATCCAAGTGTTTGTATACAAGATGCTATTAATGCCCCTTCATCAGAAGACAATTGGAAATGCACAACCCTCTGTATGAATACCATTTCTGTAATGCCACAGTGCCCTCTGTAGATAATGCCACAGTGCCCTCTGTAGATAATGCCATAGTGCCCTCTGTAGATAGTGCCACAGTGCCCTCTGTAGATATTGCCACAGCACCCTCTGTAGATATTGCCACAGTGCCCTCTTTAGATAGTGCCAGACGCCCCCCCCGGTAGATAATACCCCAGTGCCCCCTGTAGGTAGTGCCACACAGCCCGCTGTAGATAGTGCCACACACACTCCCTTGTATATAGTGCCACACACACACACCAATGTAGATAGTGTCACATACCCCCTTGTAGATAGTGCCACCCCTCCTGTAGATAGTGCCCCCCTTCCCTGTAGATAGTGCCAGGGGGGTGTGTGCAATGCTTTGGTCAGATATTATGCTCCAGGAGAAGCCCCTGATGATCCAATAGTGTTCTTCCTGTTCACCACTCTCGTTTCCTTTTGGAAACTCTCATAATAATCTGGCCATACTTCTTCTGCTTCTTCGGTCCTTCTTAGTCTAAAGCAATGTGCTTCCTCAGTTGGCCAATAAGCTGTTAGATTTCAAATCTTGGCATCTGAATTAGCCTGGAGTAATGAACGTCTGGCTGTGGCATTCTATGGTTCATCGAGTCATAAAGAAGATGAACTGCCAGGTCGTGACCTTGCTTCTGCATTGGATGATCTAATTTACCTGGCTGTCACAGTGGGAATTTGTTTCTAGAAGAGATCTCAAGCAGAGTAACATACTCAATGTTTCCCGTTATCTAGCTCCTACCTTCAATATTCCAGAAAAATAAACAGGAGAAGAAGTGGGCACTACTGTGATGGAAGTCCAATCTTTACACAAAGCAAATCAGATTGAGAGTTTCATTTACATCCCGGGGTGGTGCTCAGCACAAAAGAACATCATAAAAGCAATACACAGTAATGATAGGGATTGAACAGATGCACTCACCCAGATCATATGAAGAAATAAATCCTTTATTTCTCCATAAAACAGAAGGCTTTGAAGGGATGCCAAAGAGATTTATTTTCTGGTCCTTCAACGTTCTACTAGTACTGTGCTCCTGGGATTACCCTGGTGTAGAAAACACTCTCCTACCATTTACTGGACAACCAGCTGAGTTAGCCTGTTGGGGATCTTTCTCTTTTCAACATTGCCTTCTTGAAATGAATCTCAACCTCAAATTACCACTTAGGTCTGCTTTTCTTCCATTCGAGTTACCACCTTATTACCAAGACTTTACAGACATCTTTTCTAAAAAGGAAACACAGACTGTTCCAGATCATCATTCCTGCAATTTTAATATTCCACTCATTCCTGGCCCCACTCCTCCAAGTGATGATGTCTGACCAGTGGCGGATTATCATTAGGGCGGTTCGGGCGGCCGCCTGGGGCCCAAGGCTCCCGGAGGGCCCATGGCCGACCAAACCACACATGATCGCACGGCCCCCCTCATGCCCCGTGTGGCGTCGCTAGCACCGGAGGGGGCCCGATGCTAGCGGCAGCCACATTCACACATCAATGAAAAGTTACTATAGTAACTGGGGCCTATGTAATAAACTACACGGGCCCCTGTTACTATAATAACTGACAGTACTTACCCCTCCTCTTCCTGCAGCGCATCAGAGGTTCTGACGTCACAGCGCTGTGCGCAGCGCATAACGTCACGATGCTATGCGCCGCGCACAGCGTCCCGATAGTTGATGGGGTGAGGACCAGCGGCGCGGTGTGTGCCACTATGTACAGGGGGCTGTGTGTGGCGCTATCTATGGGGGGGATGTAATATCTAGAGGGGGCTGTGTGTGGCACTATGTACAGGGGGCTGTGTGTGGCACTATGTACAGGGGGCTGTGTGTATGTGGTGTTTTACAGTGTGTGGTATTATTATATTCAGGCGCGCAGTGTTTGGTGCTATTATATTTAGGGGTACAGTATGTGGCACCATGATAACTTTATTTTCATTTATAGGTGTGGAAATGTTGGAAAAGTGAGGAGTCGAAGACATCTTAATGGCCAATTCTGCAGAAATCAGTCATGGCCGGGAGAAGTCGTCATGTGCTCTATACCGGATGGAGAAGAAAAGAGGAAAAAATCTACTAGAATCTGAGACGTCGTCACGTGAGTCACTAGATTTATAGAGAATCTGTCACCTCTCCTGACATTTTTATTATAGGAAATACTTGTATTTCACAAAAAGTCTTTCTGCAGTCCAGGACTGATAGACAATTCCCCTTGTCAGGAGGATGTGTCCCTGTATAGTGTGATCCTGTCAGTATTTTAAAGAAATGTCTGTTTGAAAAGTTGAAGCTTCCATTCCTGGGCTATAGCATTTCCTGTGAGGGGCTTCGTATAGATCCAGTCGAGGTTTCTGCTATTCAAAATTGACCTCAACCTGTAAGTTTCAAAACTCTCCAGAGATTCCTCAGCTTCGCAAACTATTACCGTCAATTCATTCAAAATTTCTCTTAGGTGTCTCTCCACTCATGGCCCTAAGCCAAAAGGAGGTTATACCCAGGATTGCCCAGTTTCTGCAGTTTAAGCATTCTGTCACCTCAAAACATGCTTCACTATAGCTCCGGTTCTTTATCCTGATCCAAATAAGCCAGTCTACTAGGGGGTCGATTCTGCCTCAATCGAGTCATATCGGTTCTCTTCCAAAGGTCTGAGGGTAATAAACACATTTCAAGAAGTTCGCTTCTGCTAAGAAAAAATTACATAGGAGACCGAGAGTTGCAACTTGCACTAGAGGAAGGCGGCATCTACTGGAGAGCGCAACATTTCCCATCACCATCTTCACTGACCACAATCTCAGTCTATGCCAAACACATGTGGTGCTCTTCTTTTCACGATTTGACATCTTGTTGACTTCTCGTCCGGCCAACAAGAATCATAGAAACGATGAACTTTCTAGGTCCTTTAACCCCTTTAAGACGCAGCCTGTTTTGGCCTTGTGGCACAGCCGATTTATTTAAAATCTGACATGTGTTACTTTATGTGGTAATAACTTTGGAACGCTTATACCTATCCAAGTGATTCTGAGATTGTTTTCTCGTGACATTCTGTACTTTATGTTAGTGAAAAAATTTGGTTGACAAATTTAATATTTATTTGTGAAAAACACCAACATTTAGAGAAAATTTGCAAAATATAGCATTTTTAGAAATTTAAGTGTACCTGCTTGTAAAACAGATAGTAATACCACACAAAATAGTTACTAGTTAACATTTCCCATATGTCTACTTCATGTTTGCATAGTTTTTTTTAACATACTTTTAATTTTCTAAGACATTACAATGATTAGAACTTTAGCAGCAATTTCTCACATTTTCAAGAAAATTACAAAAGGCTATTTTTTCGGAGACCAGTTCAGTTCTGAAGTGACTTTGAGGGCCTTATATATTAGAAAGTCACCATAAATCACCCCTTTTTAAAAACTGCTCCCCTCAAAGTATCAAAGTATTCAATACATCATTCTCAAAGTCTTCTAACCCTTTAAGTGTTTCACAATTAAATTAATGTAGAGGTGAAATTTTAGAATTTTATTTGTTTGGCCGAAATTCATGTGTAATACAGTTTTTTCTGTAACAGAAGTTTTTACCAGAGAAACGCAACTCAATATTTATTGCCCGGATTCTGCAGTTTTTAGAAATATCCCACATGTGGCCCTAGTATGCTAATGGCCTGAAGCACAGGACTTAGAAGCAAAGGACACCTAGTGGATTTTGGGGCCTCCTTTTTTCTAGAGTATATTTTAGGCACCATGTCAGGTTTGAAGAGATGTTGTGGTGCCAAAGTAGTAGAAACCCCCCAAAAGTGACCCCCATTTTGGAAACTACACCCCTCAATGAATCTATCTATTGGTATAGTGAGCATTGTAACCCTTTATTTTTTGCTAAATTAAATTGAATTAGTCTGTGAAGATGAAAATCTACTTTTTCTCTGAAAAAAACATCGAATTTTTTAATTTTTACAAGGAATAAAGGAGAAAAAGCACCCCAATATTTATAAAGCAATTTATCCAGATTACGTCAATACTAAATATGTGCTAATAAACTGCTGTTTAGACCCACAGCAGGGCTTAGAAATGAAGAAGCACCATTTGGATTTTTGGACGCAGATTTTGTTGGAATTGTTGTCTGTGCCATGTTGTGTTTGCAACGCTCTTGAGGGATAAAAACTGTGGAAATCCCCCAAAAGTTACTTCATTTTGGAAACTACGTCCCTCAAGGAATTTTCTAATGGTATAGTTAGCATTTTAACCCCACAGGTGTTTTGCAGAATTTAGTGGAAATAGACTGTGAAGATGAAAATCTACTTTTTTTCCCCCCCAAAAAAATAGAAAGTTTTAATCTTTACAAGAAATAAAGGAGAAAAAGCACCCCAACATTTGTAAAGCAATTTCTCTCGATTACGACAATACCCCATATGTGGTAATAAACTGCTGTTTAGTCCCACAGCAGGGCTCATAAACGATGGAGCACCATTTGGATTTTTGGGCGCAGATTTTGCTGGAATGATTGTCGTGTTTGCAACGCCCTGGAGGAACGGATACAGTAGAAATCCCCCAAAAGTGACCCCATTTTGAAGACTACACCCCTCAAGGAATTTTTCTAGTGGTATAGTTAGCATTTTGACCCTACAGTTTTTTTTGCAGAATTTAGTGGAAATAGACTGTGAACACGAAAATCTACTTTTTTCCAGAAAAAACATAGAATTTTTACATTTTTGCAAGGAATAAAGGAGAAAAACACCCCAACATTTGTAAAGCAGTTTCTCCCAATTACAGCAATACCACATATGTAGTAATAAACCGCTGTTTGGACCCACGGCAGGGCTCAGAAGAGAAGGAGCGCAATTTATAGCACAAATTTTCCTGGAATGGTCTTCAGGTGCCATGTCGCATTTGCAGAGCTCCTGAGGTACCAGTACAGTGAAGTGACCCCATTTTGGAAATTGCACCCCTCAAAGAATTTATGTAGGGATGTGATCACTTTTATTATGCCATCGTTTTTCTGGCTTGAAACTTAAAATGTTAAATGTTTTACAAATGCGCCATTTTTTTGGACAAATTTTTCAGACACAGCATATAAGTGAAGTAAAGCACCTCAATATTTATTGGGGTATTTCTTCTGACTTCAGAAATACCCCCAAAGTGGTCTAAATATGTTGTCTGGACACATAGCAGTCCCTGGAAGCGAAGAAGCACCACAAGCAAAGGCCTAAAAAATTGTGCAGATCATACACATTTGTTAGAGTATTAGGTATTCATTTAGGGGTATAATGAGGGTTTTTAGTTTTGTTATACATATTTTTAGAGTGTCCAATTTTAAAAATAGGTAAAAGACCAGAATGATATAGGGAGGGGTGGGGGTTTCAAAAGTATACATTTTTTTTAATTCAGGGAGGTGTGGAAGATGCAGAAGCAGTCCTTCATACAGAGTCCTGGTTTTGATGGACAGCTGTCGCACTGATATATGGTATCCTTACGGATACCCCTTTTTGCACAGACACTGCACCTTTTTTCTGCCCTCCCTTTTTTTGGTGTTGCAGGCACTTCACTTGGAAAGTGCTGCCCTAGAACGATACGGCAAGAACTACTTGAGGCAGCAGATTTTTCCCCACCTCGTCTCCAAGCAACATACATTTTATAATTTTTTTCTTGGTACTCCAAGTATGTACCCTGATCTCTCCAACTTCTCTTCACCAACAAAGATATCAGAGGCTGTGTCCGGTATTTTTCACCCGCCCTGGGTGAAAAATGCACTGTGATTGGTGGGTCTGAACAGACCCACTAATCACAGCAATCGCTGGCAATGGACCACTAGTATTGGTTAATTGCCAGTCACATGGGGCATGGGGCAGGGAAGGGGGGTCCATATTAACTTTTTCCAGACTAATTTGAAGTCCCGAAACAGTATTTAACACTTTATTTGCTTAAACTATGTAATCGGTGGATATGTACAAATCCACCGATTACATCGATCGCCGCATTTACGGGTCCATTATCTGGTGACAGGGAAGTTTTAGCTGTCGGGAGGGTTATTTTTTTACCCGCCCCGGCTAAAAATGCTCTGTGATTGGTGGGTCTGAACAGACCCACCAATCAAGGCAATCGCCGGCAATGGACCACTGCTAGTGGTCCATTGCCAGTCACATGGGGCATGAGGCAGGGGGGTCTATAGTAACCATTTCGGGACTAATTACAAGTTCCGGAATGGTTTTTAACATTTTATGTGCAGAAATGATGTAATCGGTGGATCTGTACAGATCCACCAATTACATCGATCGCCGGCATTGGACCGCTTTTACGAGTCCATTGTCAGTGACTGGGGAGTCTTAGCTGTTGGGGACAGTTGACCTCCCTGTTCCCGGTGCACACTGTCACCGATAGTGTGCACCGGGAACCGCGCAGTCACTGTACGTCCTGGTGCGCTAAGACACTGGCCACCCAAACGTACAGTTGTGTCGTGGTGCGCTTGGGGGTTAACCTGTCTGATTTACTTCGTGAGGCACACGTCATAGATCCAAGCTGCATTCTGTCCGCTATCGATATTGCTTTCAAAATTCTTCCCGGAGGACATTTCTTTTGTAACTCCTGACCTTTGCCGAAGGTGTTCTCTTGGCTCCTTCTTCACTGTTGTCGGGACATTCTGCAGTCAATGTACCAGCAAATGACTCTCGTGATACTATTGGTGACCTAAATGCAGATGAGAAGTTAAAGAGTTTATTTGCCTCTGCCTTTACCTGTGCCCAGTTAAAACTATCCAGGCAAAAGCCCTCCTGCTCAGGGAATTACTACCATCTGGGTAGTGGTAGTTCACTTCTCTAAAATGGACCAATTTATACCACTGTCTGGTTTACCCTCAGCTTCTTGGTTGGCCCAGACATTTTTCCAGGAAAAAATTTGCCTCCATCGTCTTCCAGCTAACATTGTATTTGATCGTGGAGTGCAGTTTGTTTCTGAATTCTGAAGGGCAATGTGTAAGGTTTTGAAGAGCTCCCTGGAATTACCATTCCCACAGTAACTGTTAAACTGAATGGACTAACCATGCCCTCGAGGAGTATCTTCGAACTTATGCTAATGCTCTTCAGGATAAATGGTTTCAGCTGCTACTCTGGGCTCAGTTTGCCCACAACAACCATGCCTCTGATTAAGATAGTAAATCTCCATTTATGATCTATAGTCAAAGGCCAAGTATTCCTCTTCTGATCACAGCACAGCCTTCGGTATCTGCTGTTATAGATGTTTGTAGACATATTGTCACGGCGCGGGGTGTGGACCCACTGGACCGTACCGCGTAGCGGGGTAGAAGCTGGCCAACAAGGTACAAAACAATGTCTATAGTTCTGAACGGGTACATGAGGCAATATAGACAGTGGCAGGAGCACAACTTGACTTTCACAGCAGGTAACGCCGCGGATGCAGCGGGAAGACACGACTTGACTTTCACAGCAGGTAACGCCGCGGATGCAGCTGGAAGGCACGACTTGACTTTCACAGCAGGTAACTCCACGGATGCAGCGTGAAGACACGACTTGACTTTCACAGCAGGTAACGCCGCGGAAGCATCGGGAAGACACGACTTGACTTTCACAGCAGGTAACGCCGCGGATGCAGCGGGAAGACACGACTTGACTTTCACAGCAGGTACGATGGCACGGGATACAGGGTACAGGCAGCAGGAACGGGTAACACTGGGAACTGGAAAACACTGGGGGACCTTTAGCAAGACAAACTAGGGTATACAACAACGCTCAGGCAAGGAACCAGTGGGCAGGACCCCTTATTATAGTCCAGCGGCCATTTGGGCTGTTAATTGATGTTAGGCAGCTGGACGCGTACTGGCCCTTTAAGGCCGTGCACGCGCGGGCGGGCGCGCCCTGCGGGACAAAGTCAGAGAACCCGGAAGAGAGTGCCGGCGTCTCCCTGGAGGGAGTGAACGCCTGGAAGAGAGACGTCCATGGCCGGGATGTCAAGGGGTAAGTCAGAACGACGACCCCCGGCCATAGACGTAACACATATTTAGGACGTCTGAATGGAGGTCCACAAAAATTTGGAAGCTGCTGCTGCTACTAAGGCCAAAAGGAGTGCTGATACGTCTGGGCCTCAACATTTTTTCCTGGGGATAGGGTCTGGCTTTTCAGAAAGAATATTTGACTTAAATTGCACCATGTTTAATTGGGCCATTACAGGTACTTAAAGAGATTAAGCAAGTTACCTTTCATCTGAAACTGCTGCTTTCTTTATGGATTCCCAATAGTTACCATATTTTTTTTTCTTAGACTTCTGATCATCAACAGGTTTTCCTTAAAAGTCAAGATTCTTCAGTCCCAACTAACAAATTCTCATCGAATTTTGAGATTAAGAAAATCCTGGTTTGTATAGGAAACTCTATTATCGAATTGACTGGAAGGGATTTGGTCCTGAGCAGAAAACCTGGATTTCTAAAGTGGACGTCTATGCTCCACAGCTTGTCAAGAAGTTTAATTGCAAATATCACCTTAACCCCTCGAAGTCCAATACATTTTTTGTTTTTTCATTTTTGTTTTTCACTCCCTTCCATGAGCCATAACCTTTTTAATTTTTTGTATCAATGGAGTGGTGTGAAGGCTTGTTTTTTTGCAGGAGAAGTTGTAGTTTCTATTGGCACCATTTAATAATGTACTGGGAAACTGAAAAAAAATTCTATGTAGGGTGGAATTGGAAAATGTTCTTTTTGGTTTTGTTTTAACATCTTTGTGTGGTAAAAAGGACAAGTTAACTTTATTCTGCTGGTCAATACGATTATGGCAATACCAAATGTATATAGTTTTTTTTAAATGTTTTACTCCTTTTACATTAAATTGTGTTGCCATATTCTGAAACCCATAACTTATAATTTATTATTTTGTCAATTGTGGTGCGAGGGCTTATTTTTTGCATCAGGAGCTGTGTTTTTTATTAATATTTTTTGGTACATATGACTTTTTGATCACTTTTTATTAAATTTCTTTGTACCGCTAAGTTGACCAAAAAACAGCGATTCTGGCGTTTTATATCTTTTTCTATATACGGCGTTCAACATGCGAGTTAAGTTATGATATATTGTAATAGCTCGACTTTTACGGATGCAACAATACCAATTTTGTTTATTTTTTTATTTTTTACATTATTTTAGAAAAAAATGGGAAAAGGTTTTTTTAACTTTTAATATTTGATTGTCAGCTCACTGGACAAATACACTGAAATACTAATGTATTGCAGTGTATAGTCCGTTTTACAGAATCAGGATTTAACAGAGGCAAAGTGAAGGCAGACCTGGGGGCCTTCATTAGGCCCCTGGGCTGCCATGAAAACCATCGACACCCCACAATTGCATCGCGGGGGGCTGATGGGCTGTCCGAGGGGGCTGTCACCTATTTCTAACGGCTTAAATGTTGCCTTCGCTATTGACCACGGCATTTAAGTGGCTATTAGTGTAGGGTGTCAGCTGTAATACACAGCTGACACCCGCAGAATATGGAGCGTGCTCAGCATGTAAGCCCGCTCCATACGTCTCCCCCTGCATCATGATGTACCTGCATGTCATGGTGCATCAAGGGGTTAAGCCTCTCGGAGCCTTATCAGGGTGGGGCCCTAAGAGAGCGGGTACTGTAATTCATCTTGCACGGTTCCAGAGGGGCGTCTCTCCAGGCAGCCACGGTTCAAGCCAACAGCCGTGTTTAGTTGCTAGGTAACTGGTCACTTCCTCCTTTGCTCCTGTCTTCAACTGTGGTACTGCTCGATCCTTGTGGTCGGCAGCATTGAGTTGTTGAGGGCAGCCGGTGCTCCTAGATGACGTTGGTCCTGGTGGCCTGTTTATAGGGGACCCCAGTCTTCGCACCTTGACTGCAGATCAAAGTACATCCTTCGTTTGGCTTTTGTTCCTATTGCTATTTTGACTTTGTTCGTGACTTTAAGCCTAACCCTGATCTAGACCTCGACCTTGTTCCTGGATTTTGTTCCTGTCTCGTCCTTCGGTTTTGTCGCCTGGTTCCTGTAGTTCTTCTTCTGGCATTGATACTGGCCTGTCTCCTGTTCTGTCTAATCCTCCGGCTTGTTACATTCTGATTGGAAATCTAATGACATTCCCTGGCTAAGTCCATACCTCCTTGAGGATGCTATGGGTGAAGAACAAGGAGATTCCTTTGACTCCGCACCCAAACCGATTGTGGCTTACCACTTTTCTGGTGAGTTCTAGAGTTTGTGAACCCCAGGGCATTCCCACCATATAGCTGTCCTTTTATGCCCACTACTAAGACCTTTTGTAATCCCCTGGATGGGAAATCCTATATTATCAAACAATTGATAAATTGTCATAGCAGTGGAGACATTTATGCTGCTAAGTGCCCATGCCCAAAACGTGGGTAAGACTGTACAGCAATTGAGAAGAAGGTTTTCTAATAATTTTAGTACCATCAATAATAAAGAAGATACATCGTTGTCTAGACACATGAGATCCATACATGATGAGAATATTAGAACTCTTCAATTCTGGGGCATCACCCAACTAAAATTGGACCCTTGAGCTCGAAATTTGGACAAAAAACTTCTGCAGGAAGAAGCTCGTTGGGTCCACAGGTTAAGTTCTTTGAGCCCAAATGGTTTTAATGAAGGTTTCACTTTTGTGGCCTTTCTTTAATTAGATACTTACCTTATTTGACCTTTTATATTATACTGTTGAGCTCAGTTTTTTCTCATCTTACCAACATTTCCTTGGGTCCACTATAGTTTCTTACATTTATCCACCTGGCCATTACCTAGTAACTATAATCTTGAAATACATATCCCATTTATCTGAATATCTCTAAGATTGTGGCCTCTGTATGCCCAACATAGGCATTAACCACGACTCTTTCTACCTTCCCCATTAACCTACTTTTTTATTTTAATCCCTTTTGCAACTTGAATCTATATCATTGTTTAAAGTCTTCTGCCCAGTGTAATAATTTCTAAGTACATTACCAATCCCTATATGCAACTCTGACTATCTAAATATTTCTAAGTACCCAAGACATTCATTATTAGCCTTTTGGAACATAGACACTGAGTGCTTCTTTTCATACTAGCACGCATGCGCACTGTTTTCTCCGTTGATTGGCTAGACGCAGAGCCTCTGGGATTGGTTTGTTGACCTGTCCGTTTCTTTCTTTATGGGTTTGTCCCTGGATCTGTCTGTTCATTGGTCCTTTATAGGCTCACGCTCTCCCACATGTAATTCAGAGGTTATATAGGAGGTGATTGATTGGAGCATGCCGCCATTAGCCCCATCAAAACCCCTGAAGAAGCTGCTTTGGTAGCGAAACATGTCAGGGGGCTTTTGCTTTTCTTTTAATCTCAACGCCTGGTTGACAGTTAGATAGAATTCAATACAGATAGTTAGTGTTTGCTCAGCATTTTGCAGTCACTGTCTGCAACACTCGTACACCAGTTTGTCTCATTCAGCTCATTTTGGCAATGTGCCATACAAACTATACACTATCAGCAAGCGTTGGCTACATTTAATGGTATGTGGTTATTGTTCTGTTTGGATTTATCCAATAAAAGTTATATTTTATGTGTCATTTTTTCTAGGCAGTCGGAAAATAGGACTTACTTTTTTCCTAAAGGCATATCAGTAATTTTTTGAATAATTCTAATGCCCGCCGCCTGTTTGTGTCTTCTGTTTTCTTATTTTCCCACCATATATGACTCATAGAACCTGGGACGATTCCACATCTCTAGAAAAAGGTGAAAAATAAGGCTTAGAATTTATGCAACAAAGCTGGAGTTCTATACCATAGAAATTAGTTTCCTGAAGTTTGAAAGATATCGACATTGCATGGGTGAGTGTTGTCTACATAATTCCAATCTTGATCAGAGTTGTCATACTCAGCTCCCTCTTCTGTGCTGGTTTGTATGGGAACCTTCCACAAGAAGGTCGTACTAAATATTTTACAGCAGAGTAAAAATATTTATCTGAGCATTTTTAAAGGGATATTCCCTTCCACAGGATATGCAATAAATGTAGGATAGATGTAGGTCTCAGCTCTGGGACCCGCACCCATCTACTGAGCGACACTGTCCCACCTTGTGATATGTGGATATCCATGCTGTGGATATGCCATAAATGTCTAAGGTGGGATTACCCCTTTATGGAGTATTTTTAACCAAAGGAGGAGTATATTATTTGCAGTAATTTAGTTTAATAGTACATAGGTATATATTTATGAAGGGAACATTGCTTTAACTGATTACCATCCCCATCCGCATACTCTTTCAGTTTCCTGTCACAGAGTGGTAGGACCCACATATTTTACTATGGGGTATTATGAATTCTAGTTACGCCCCTCAAGTACAGTCAAAAGGTATATACATGTAAGGTGGGGGAGGGGACCAGCCCTTCTCTCCTCTCTGTTTTAGGGAATACATTATGTCCGGTGTGATTGGTGTACTGCGTGCTCCTGGTGTCTCTTCTCCCCTCCATGTTTGTCTGTGATGGTTCCGTGTGTTCCCTAATGTGGGCTGTCTTGTATTTCCCTCTTCAGGACTGACTTCTGGGGTAGGGAAGAACTTAGCAGAGCGGTGCTGTAAGATGAAGAGACGTGGAGCTCCAGGGAGCCTTATAAGGGGGGTGGGAAAGGTTAGGAAGGGGTAGGTCGCATGGTTGGAGCTTTTAAAGGTATTGCTGTGGCTCTGCTCCCCTTCTTCAACTCAACATTAAGTTTCATGCATATACATATGTATACGGCTGATTTTAACGATTGAAATAGTTTTTACAGGTGTCAATGACGCCTGTGGAGTCATTATTGCGACTTTTGCTTCCAACTTGACTTCTGTTGACCTCCTCAATGCCAAAATTGGCTGTGCCCTTAAGGATCTTAAACTACCGAAGGTTGAGGACCCTTGGTCCTTATGACAGCCTTTCTTCTGTATATGCCCGTCTTTCCAGACTGAAAACACCTCTCACTTGTCCCTTGGTCGAAATTGATGGACATATATCTTTTTTAAACAGTACTAACTATGTAACTCTGTAACTTTTTATAATTCCAAATGCACGGCTTTGTTACCAAGTACCTTACCTGGTAAGTTAAAACAAAATATTTGAATAGACAAAATTAGTCATCTTTAAAATGTAGCCAGAGGTTGGAATTTTTCCTGATAATAAAGATGTTTAAGGATTAATTTAGAAATGCTTGCTGATAAATAGAGATAAGCTGTATTTTATAAAGGGTGTCTCTAAAAGCCGTTTTACACAGGGAAATCATCGGGAAAACAAGTGTTCATACAAACGCTCGTGCTTGATCACTGCCCTGAGTAAACAGGGCAACGATCAGACGATGAACATGTAAATGCTCGTTCATCATATGATCGGATCTTTTATGTGGCCAATAAAATGATCGCTAGTCAACAGCACATCTCCCCATGTAAACAGGGAGAGGTGCTGCCAACATGATGAAAATGTATGTTGATAAATGATCGTATTAACAGTCATTCATCCCCATACATTAGTGATCGTTGCTACCTGTGAATGCAGCTGAGTGCCGATTGAAGTGCTGTTTCGTCAAGTGGCGCTAGTTTTTCCTGGCCAGTTGTGAGCCGTGTAAAGGCACCTTAAGCAAAACATTGCCAGGATATTTAAGTAATATTTTATATTTTTATATATGTTTACTTTTTCTTGCATGTCTAATATAGGCCTGGCTCTCCAATAAAACCGGATAGGGTTTTACACTATAACATTTATGGCTTTGGAATAACCTAAACACTTTCTTGTATAACATTTCATAATTGGTCAATTGGTAATGGAAAAGCACCCCCTGTATTCAGTGATATTTGGTGGTTAAAGCTTTAGTCATATATTCCAAATTAATGATAGCTAAACAATCCCACCAAAATGACTTACTGGATCTGTAACCCCATTGCTAATCAGTAAAATTCCAATAAACTAGAATCGATAGGACCAAGATGACAATGGCTTTTCAGAAGCATTGGAAATAATTCACCAATTATTCATCAATTGAAAACATAAGAAAACTTGACTTTTTTTTGGTTCAAATCCCTATAGAGGATCTCCAGAAGTCTTCTCTAACTTCTCTCACTGAAGTAGTTCTCAGTATTCAAGCACAACATTTAAATGTTTCACAAGTGGACTGAGTGAGTGATTATTGAAGGACAGGACACTGTGTTGTAGGGAATTCTGGAAATTTAGCTTATTATACTGTGGTCTACTCTTTAATTGTATTACTGTATTGAATCATTGTTAGTTTCTGTTAGGTACCAAACAGAGAACCTACGAATGTATCTGGAGATGTGTTGTTTACTTTCCTTTTGGGCTGCTGTTGCACAGAAGATATAATGTGGCACTATTTTTTTCGTACTTCCCTTCTCCCTGACTTTTTTTTATGGTTGGGTCCCCTTAACTATCTTTAGATCTCACATAGCGCTTTCTCCTGAATATCAATGAAGGAGCATGTGATTTAATTTTTTTCCACATATCTATGGCCAAATCCAGATGCTTTCTCAAGATGCTATCTTTATGTTAATGAATACAGACGCATTTTTTAGATTTTTAAAAATATTGTACTTTAAAACATTGTATAGGCCTCCATATAGATATCAATATTTCCTCATTTAATATATACGCTAACATTTCATGTCTGTTTGTATTTGGTATTGAAAAACTCAATAAAGAAGGAAATTTGAAAAAGAAAAGTATAGTAGAAATAGAAGAATCCATGTTCATCGCTACCTTTGAAACTTATCCTTATAAAGATGTAAAATTGATATAGTGAGTTATAGTCCATTATCATATAGAATGCAGGTGCAGGAGTCTTCAGTTCTTTTCAGAATGTATCATCTCCTGCTAACTACTGCACAGAGGACTGACCAGCTTTGGCTACATCGATCCAGCGGGACTGTTTGTCTCCCAGCTGTCTAAGTGCTGACAATAGCGACAGATAAAAGTGAAAGATGATGCACCTGGCTTGTCTCTTACTTCTGCAACATGGCTCCTTCGAGCCTCATTCTCAATTATCTCTAATGATATAATAACATGATTGGCTGTAATTTGAGGAGCAGAAGACAGGTCTATGGGGAGTCAGCAGACAGATGGGGATGATTATTAACACATGCTACTCCATAGCAGAAGAAGATACATAGTTATAAAGGAGAACCATTATGATTACATTTGGGTGCTCTAGGGTTAACCGAGGATAAAACTTCTGCTTACAGCATAATAAATTGATCTGGCAGTAAACTCATTATATTAAAGTCTAATTTATCCCATGATTCTGATTTGCTTGTATCTAACCCTCCAAAACTACTGTTGCCAAGGTCACAGGGAAGCTAAGCTTAAGCTTTGTGATCCCCATCATTTCTAATTTAGTCATATTTGTGCATGGCCATTATGAGCCTTTTCTAACCCAGCCTAATCTGTTTCTGGACACATGTGATTAGCATAGAGTGATTAACAAAGACACTCAGTGCCAGGGTCATCCCCCGAATAACATATAGACCTGTTAGTGTGATTGTTGGCTTTATTATTGCAATGCCTTATAATTATATATTTTGTGTGAAATTATAAATGCCTTTAAACAGTCACAGACATGTCATTAGCATGGAGCTGCTTTAACTTATTATTGTGTCCAATATGAAAAATGTAACAATGAGGTATTCTATTCTTTATACTTACATCCCTAATAGTAATGCTAATAAACACCAAGCTTGACAAATATACATGTATACTGTTTTATAGCAAACAATGAAAAGCAAAACTGGGTTGTTTTTCTAAGCTAGTGTATATTTTTGCCATGTCCAATGTACCAATTTCATAGACGCACTACTCTGAAGTCCGCGGGTGCAATACATAATAGGGATGATTCCTCCATGTTCAAGTTTTGAAGATAGTAGAATCAATTTAAAGGAACTTATTGTTCTGGGAATCCATGATCCAAAACTATTTCCCAGTAACCAGCTTCCCCTCCTTGACAGGTAAGACTAGAAGTGCTGTGGATTACTGCACTGAATCACTACAAGTGCATGAGTATTCAATATTGCCTCCACATTAGCTGGTGCTTAGCACCAGCCTGAGCACACTCTCGGAGACGTTCTAATGAATGACTACAATGGTAAACTATTTGTGGAGAGTTATTTTGTATACATGTTTCCAGGAAGAGGGTCATAACCATTGACCTGGACATTGGCAGTGAGCAGGTAAGGGAAACTTCGGGGGTTGTCTGGGCTCCTTCACTCTGGGCAAAAGAGTGTCACTTTAAAATAAATATTCTGCGGGCAATCAGCTTAATTAGTATTACGTTTCACATTAGTTGATGTACATGCTAATGAGTCATTTAAGTAAAATCCAGACGGTATTACTCCATCCATTGCGTACTGACAAGCTTTTAGACAAGTGTCCTCTATCAAATGTAACATGTAACCAAGATAAAATAAAGCGATCCAGAAGATAAACCAAATACTTCCAGTTAAGATTTCTGAGTCAGATGCTAAATATGCACAATTCAAGGAAAAAATATAAGATTAAATGCTTAGGGGCTGTTCACATCTATGTTGGAGGCTCCATTAGGGGCCTTCGTCGCACATTCGGAAGAAATTACTTGAAACAATAGCGCAACATGCTGCGCTTTTCTTTCCGATAAAACCACGGACACCCTAATGGAAAGCTGACAGAACCCATTAAAGTCAATGGGTTCCATTGGCCGCAGGTGCTGGTGTCCGTGTTGCAACCATCTATCTATCTATCTATCTATCTATCTATCTATCTATCCATCCATCCATCCATCCATCTATCTATCTATCATCTATCTATCTATCTATCTATCTATCTATCTATCTATCTATCTATCTATCTATCTATCTATCTATCTATCTATCTATCTATCTATCTATCTATCTATCTATCTATCTATCTATCTATCTATCATTGCTATTCTAGTGGTATATAGATTTCATTTGTATCTGGAAGAGGGTGTGAGGTTAATGATCCCTTGTGACAAATGAGTTAAGGTATCTGTAAGCGCTGTCTAATTACTGTTACAGAGGTGAAGCCAACACCACAATTCCCATAATTATGTGCATGCAGTTTACTGAACAATTTTAACTAGGATTCACTGCCTTCCTGCTTTGCTGAATATTTGATTCTTATACGTAAGCCCACAGGCAGACATGATTTACAATTTGCATAAGCTTTAAAGTGCGCAATATTTCTGCAACTTTATCGTAAGTAACTCACCTCCTTGTTAACTGGTATAGAAAATAGTAATTAATTAAACATTTATCACCCCCTTTACATAACCAGGACCATGTTGACTTATTCCGCTCCCAACATTTCCCATTTTAATCTATAACTGCTCTGCTGCACATCCTCGTTATTTCAGAGGACTGAATATATTATCGACAAAATCCCACATAGTTAGGCTTTGTTTTCTATCAATCTTTCAATTGCTGTAGGTTCTCTGTGGACTCCATCAATTATTATGCGTGAAAGCAATTATGTTATGGAAATTTACACGTTAATATAGTGGTGCATGTTTAGCCACTTAGAAAGTTTGCCAAATTAATATTCGTCTTCTATCCCTTACTGATAACAAGTAAATTCCTTTAAGCCAGGTGTATTTCTTTTCTGTCATTTTAATATGATCTGGTAGTACACATGTTTGAGGTTCACAGGATTTCTTGTATACGTTTATATAAAAAGATTCACAGTGATGCTATGTAAATTCAGAATTAGTAAATTAAAAATTGTTAAGCAACTTGGGTATATTAATTCTATATGATGTGAAGTCTTAATAGCAACATATGACTGCAAAGATGGAACTTGTTGCGGAGTAGGAAAGACTACAGAGTACGAAATTGTTGCTAGGCATTGTGACCTCATACGTTATCAGTGACCCGGTGTTTTCTTCTTCCTGTTCCTGTGTTATGTTTCTTGTCGTTGTGCTTGGATGTGCGTAAGACAAACCAGTCTCTTCTGATAAAAAAAGAACACTGCTGAGTTCTATTCTCTAAGATTTATACATATGTCCTCACACATAGAACCCAAACAGATACATGTTCTAACAATTTAAAATCTCAGTTCTAAATTTTGTAGAACTGTCCAGACCTGTGCAAAAAAAACAAACAACAGCTTTCAATGTAAAATAGAGGCAGGTTGGAATGTAGATTGGTTCTCCATCTAGATTTACTGTCATAAAAAAATAATCAAAAGATTGAGATAGGGAATGGTATGGCTTGACTGTTTGCAAATTGCTTATTCCCTTCTTTACTGTCAGTTTCTGGTCAATCTAGTTTTTTTGTTTTCTTTGCACTCCACTCATTTGGCCCAGGTGTTTTCAAATAGCAGGAGACCGCATAAGGGATTCAACCTATTTGCCCTAATTTTGTGGCCACACGGAAAGATGAACTTTTTTAATCTGTTTACTTAGTTGTGGTGTTGTGTGGCGGTCTTTGTTACTGTAGTGCTGTGACTATGGGGGATGTGGCCCAAAGCAATGGCGGCCTAGCCTGGCAGCAGGGGTGATGTTTGGCCCCTATGTTGCTCCCGGTGCAGGTTCTGTGTTGCAGCAGTATTGGTAGCAATGCAATATTATACCTAATAGAGTAGGGACCCCCCCCCCCATCAAGAGGTCACCGTGAAGTGGCAAGTGGGCTTATACAGTTTGATCAAAATGTTTACTAAGAATCTCATGTTTATGAATTTTGCTTAGCCACAATAGATCATTGTGTAAGAAGTGGATGTGAGGTCCAGGATTTGCTCTCTCTTTCTGGTCAACCTAGCTTTTGACCTCATTCTTACTCTTGTATTTTCGGTGAGTTTTTGAAAGCCAAAATCAGAAGTGGAACCTCGTATTTAGGACCCACTTCTTTTTTTGCCTTACAAATACTGACCCAAATGCTGCCGTGTGAATGAGGTATTATACTAAGTCATTTAAACAGTGACTGCATAGTAAAGGAAGACCAAAACCCTAGTCCTGTTGACTGAAATAAAGGATTCTTGCATGCTAAAACAATAGTTCTCTTAGTAATGGGAGACAATCTATTGATTTGTAAAAGAAAATAAATAGAGTTTGTAGAATTAACCAGAGTGATTTACAACTGAATAAAATTATCTTTAAAGGATACTTTCAATGTTTCTTACATTCTCATCTCCACCATTCCATTATCATCAATATTGTGATAAATAATCTTTTCTCTCTTTTTTTAACTCTCTTGGAGTATTGGTATATTACCTGTAGTTGTTTGTAAGTTATTGTTGTATTCACTGTACAATCTATGCATATGATATAATGGCATTATATTGTTGCTATCTACTGATATTATATATAATGCTAGGATTTTTCTTCCTACTTATTTTCATATATTGGACCGTCCTAATTTGTACTTATCTATTATTATTATTCAGTACTTTTACGTTTTATTGTTTGTAAAATTTTGGCTATGATAAAATGCCCCTATAGAGGTTATTTATCCTAATGTTTAGCTACTTGGGGATCTATTTTTAATTCAGCTGTTTTTTTTGCAATTATAGTATTGTTATACTCGTACTGCTTTGTGCTATAACATTACTTCTTAGGCACATTTTAGTACTTCATTCACACTATCACTGCTTTCGAGTGTTTTGAACTTTTTTCACACATTTTTTCTTTTTTCACCCTTTTTAGCCAAATATGTTGGTACAACCACAATGTATTTTGCCTTAGGTCGCCATATATAATTTGTTATACTTCTTCTCACTTTGATCCCTAGTATAATATATTATCCATCTCCAATCACTTATACTTACTAGGCTTGTGCTCCAGGCTACTCCACCTTCTAAGCTGTTCACAGACGCGAACCTGCATATGTGCCGAGCCGTCTGCTTGCCAGAGCACCATGTGCATGTGTTGCCATGGTGACATGCGTCTGACATCACTTTGACTTCAGACGCACTCGCCGTGGTGCAGTGTGTGTGTGGTGCACTCTGTACATTGCAGTCTGCCCTTCATGTAGGTTTTGTGCCGATTTGAACAACATTCAGGTGTGGTGGTCCCCTATATATGCCACCCTATTTTAAAATGTGATTACCTCTTTCCTACAGAACAGTAAAATGCGCGTTGAGGTATATTTTGACAGGATATATCACCATGTCCAGAGGTAAGGCCCCATGCACACGACCGTAGATTTAGTCTGTAACTACGGTACGTAATTACGGACTCATTCATTTCTATGGCCGACAGACACCTTCCCATATATTTACGAGAAGGTGTCCGTGCCGTAGAAACCTTCCGTGAAAGATAGGTGTCGTGTTGGGTACGTGGACCCACTGGGCCGTACCGCCTTAACGGTATGGCAGCTGGCCAACAGGATACATGTCACAGTCTATAGTTCGTATAGGTGTACCTGTGGTAGCACAGACAGTAGCAAGACAGGCTCGGCTGGGACTAGGCAGCAGGCAGGCACCAGGCGTGGTGTAGCAGGACAGGCGTGGTACTCAGCGCAACTCCAACTAAATACGGCACTTGGACCAGCACTTAGGAGACCATTTGCAAAGACAGACTAGGGTAAGGACAACAAAGCTCAGGCAAGGGAAGGCAGGAAGGGGTAGAACTCTTCTTATAGTCCAGGGTGATCTGGGAGCAATCAGCTCAATCTCACACATGTGTGCGCTCTGGCTCCTAAAGGCTGGACTGAGCTCGCGAGCGCACCCTAGTGGTGGCTGTGGAACAGGACAGCCGCATGTGCAGACATCTCTGGAGAGAAGAGCGTTGACAGGATTGGAAGAGTTCGTGGTCAGCGACCATGGACGTTACAGTATCCCCCCTCTTACGCCCCCTCCTCTTGGGACCAGAATGAGAGAGAAACTTCTTAATGAGGGTAGGAGCATTGAAATTCTCCTCTGGCTCACAGGACCTCTCCTCTGGACCAAACCCCCTCCAATCTCCTAAATAAAAGATTCTTCCTCTTACTTTTTTGGTGTCCAGGATCTCCTTAACCTCAAAAGTATCTGATGAACCACTGGGAGTCACTGCAGGACTAGGAATCTTGGAGTAGCGGTTCAGGACCACAGGTTTCAGAAGGGAGACATCGAAGGAGTTGGGGATCTTGAGGGTAGGAGGCCGCCAAAGCTTGTAGGAGTCACGGTTGATTTGTTGCAAAATCTCGAAGGGTCCGAGGAACCTGGGAGAAAACTTGTATGATGGCACACTTAGCCCGATATTCTTAGAGGACAGCCAGACCTTAGTGCCTGGAAGAAACTGGGGAGGCTCTCGTCTTCTTATCTGCCTTTCTTTTCATGCGGTCGACCGGCAGCAGAATAGAAGATCGGGTATGCTGCCAGATTTGTAGAAAGTCCCTGAATGTAGTGTCAGCTGCAGGTACCTGGGACGTAGTGGAAACAGGGAGAGGTATTCGTGGGTGTTGGTCGTAGACAATGAAAAATGTCAGTTAATGTCAGTTATTAAATCATACCACTATACCAGATTAAATATTACCTACATACTGTACCTGAACACAACTCACTATTATAAGACCAATATTACCAATAATAACACAATATAAGTCCAAATAATACCGCCAGACTATAAACACAGTGACTGAATAATACGCCCATACTGTTACTGAATAATACCGCCTCACCATAAACACAGTGACAAAATAATACCTCCATACTATTACTGAATAATACCGCCACACCATAACCATATAGTGATTTATATCCAGTGACTCACAGGTGATGTTTTCTTTGATTAATCGTTCATTTTCACTTTTTTTCTCCATCCGGCCCAGACCGCTGTGGTGACTTATTCCAGCCACGACTCGTCTCTACAGAGTTTGACACACAGACATGTTGGTTTCTCACTTTTCCATCACCCTCCCCACCTATACCCCATCCTCTAAACACAGTCATAATCCACAGTGCTACAGATGGTAACAATGATCCCTTAGTGCGCGACACAATAAAAGTGCCGCTTCAGTAACCATGCCCCCTTGGGAGCATTATTACTATTGAGGCACTATTACTAATGCAGTCACTCTGGAGAGCATTATTACTATTTATGTTATATAGTTACATACATAGTTCGTACGGTTGAAAAAAGACACATGTCCATCAAGTTCAACCAAGGGGGGCACTTTGAGAGCACTTTGGGGGGCATTGTTACTGTCTGTGTAGTACTAGTATTTTTAGGGGACTACCTGTATGGCACTTAGATTTCTGCAGTACAGTATTTGAGGACAAACACAGCACAGCAGGCGCAGAATTAGGGGTAGCAGCAGAATCACACTATTAGGGCACCAGCAAGGGGAGTTTGTGTTGAGAAGGTGGGGAGGATGTTTGAAAAGTAAGGAATCTAAGATTGTTTGGGTCATCCGGATGGAGAGATAAGGAAAGAGAACATCTCCAATAAAAGAAGTCACCTGTGACTGTCACTTGATGTAATTGTTGTGATTTCTGCATATGACTCCGTCTGATCAGTGCTTTATTCTCCTGTATTGTTCTGTATCACTGGATTAAACTAAAAAAGTTAAATCCATCCAGGGACCATGTCTTTTAAGACTCTAGCAACATCCCTTATAACTTTCCCACTATTGCCCCCATGGTCTTGTCAAAACTTGGTACCAAGTAGATCTCAAGACGCTCCTAAATTTCAATAATAGATCTCCACCTTGTTAAGGTTGCCTACCCCTGCCTTATTTTTGCTTTGTATCTAGGCTCTATATAAGGCTAGCTAGAGTTGCACTTCAAAAAGCAGAATGTACGCACAGTCTTATACCATAACCAGTCCTCAAAGTGGTTGTCCAAGCACGGACAACTGATCACAGGATAGGTGATAAGTATATGATCGGTGGACGTCCGACACCTGGACCCCGCAGCGATCAGCTGTTCCGGCTGCCTACCGGTGCCGAATGTTATGCAGGGTATATAGTGTTGTGCCTGCGGTAGCTGACCGCCGGCACGTCCTACTTACCGGCTGCTGGACACTCTCCTTGCTTGACGGTTGTTGTGTCTGCCCATGTTCATTATTGCAAATGGTCCCTTAGTTGTATCCTATATTCTGTGTTCCCTTATCCTGTATTCCGTGTCCCGTAACCAGTAATTGCATTTGTTACAGTGCGAAGTCAAGTGTCATAGGTGCCAAGTGTCATCAGTGCCAAGTGTCATCAGTACCAAGTGTTTGCTACGCTAAGTGTCTTCCATGCCACGTGTCTGCTACACAAATTGTCTGCCACGCCGAGTGTCTGCCAAATCATCTATCCAGGTACTCTTGTCTTAGAGACTGTTATTGACTATTGTTTGGCCAGCTGCTACTCCGCTTCGGCAGAGCAGCCTAGTGGGTCCACATACCCCATAGCCGCGACATGCAGTATTCGAAGCAGGAAGCAGATGGCTCCATACACTGCATAGCTGGCCGGGCTGCAGAACAGCAACTCAGCTCCTATTCACATGACACATAGTACTGCAGCTCTGTCGCTATTCCGTGACCAGAGCCGTCTGCTTCCGGCAGGACATCTAGTGCCCGGAGGCAGCCGGAGCAGCTAATCGGTGATTGTCTAGAAAAAAATAAATATATTTATTTCCTGAATTGTTCCTAATCACAAAAGGGAACACATTCAATGAAAAAAAAACTAAAAAAAACTAAAGAATTGCTAATAATGAAATTGCCTAATTTACTAGTTAAAGGGGTAGGTTATACCAAAGAAGCCTGATGCATTTCACACCTCAAATACCCTCATCTAGCAGGAAATAAGTCTGGTGTTCCCTGTTTGGCAATTCCTGGCTGCCACATTCTCCATGCACTCTTTCCATAATTCCCATAAACATCAATGGAGAAAGCCACCTCAAGGGCTGCCACCTTTTCATTGCAGTGTATGGAAAGTGTGACAGCCAGGAATTAGTAAACGGGTCCTGAAAGGTGCTGGTCCCAGAAGTAATACTCACACTTTTAAAACATTTATGGCATATCCTGTGGATATGACATAAACGCCTATGATGTGGTTGCCTCTTTAATGTAGCCACAAAGGAGGGACTGCACTATAAACATTATATTAAGATATCAACAGTTCCTTAATATATTTTATTTATCTATTGCTACAATCTGGAGCAGTTCAGGTAATAGAGGAGGACAGTTGCCCTGCCAGTGCCATCAAAAGATTACAGATGCCATTTATCTTGCTTATATTCTCAGAATCAAGCAAGCAAGTAGAAGTGCTGTTACAATATGCTGAATGACATCTCTTTATTCTGTAGTCAGTGCTCGGAAGATAAGGTAGATTTTGACGTTTCCATAGCTGCCCTGCTCTAGTCTGGTTGTCCGAATTCATCTATTGAAAAGTAAATTCAGATCAATTTGCTGCTTTTACAAAATTTATATTTTGGGAGAAAATCAAGCATAAATCCCCAAACATTACGCCAGGATTCAATCCAAAACATGGTGATTTTATCAGGACCAAAACAAAGGGGATAAGGGAATGTATCATGTATATTGTGCAATTTCACAACCCTCCAAAACTCCCATTTTCGGGCAAACTTAGCAATTCCACAAAAGAACTTCAAATAAATCACGCAGCCCAAATATTTTGCCTGAAATGTATTAGAAAATAGGATTTGAGAGTTTACCTCTGCCTTTCATTATATATATAAATATGTATGATATTTTGCTTGAGATTTCTTAGTACTTGACAAAATGCGTGGAAAATGTATTTCTGACTATTGATATCTTTGGATCGGATAAAGTATTCATTCCTTTTTTCATTTTTATTAACAAAATTGAGTCATAGTGGATTTAATTAAGCATTTGTTTTATAGCTATCAACAGAAAAATACTCTTTAATGTCAAAGTGAAAAATAAATCTCTTCAAAGTGATCCAGATTCCTTACAATTACAAAACATAAAATAAATGAACACATAAATACTCACTTTTGTTATATAACCTAAATCATGACTGGAATAGCCAATTAGCCAAATAAAGATAATGATAAATAACACTCTGTGATCAGAAACTAGGCAAGAACATTTCCAAATCACTGAATATCCCTGGAGTAGGGAACAAATGTAGATATGTCGAGAACTGGCATTTCTGAAAAAACTTCAGAGAGCACTAGTGAGGGAGATCATAAACCCCTTAAGCATACTGCCAATTTTTGTTTTCTTGTTCTTGGTTTTTCCTCCCTGCATTCCAAGAGCTATAACTTTTTTTTTTTTGGTCAACATAGCCGTATAATGGCGTGTTTTTGCGCAACGTTGTATTTTTTAATGGTGTCCTTTAATGTACCATATAATGTGCTGAGAAACTTTTAAAATGTATTTTGTGAGGTGGTGTTCAGATCCCTGTATAGTGTTCAAAGGGTTATTACCAGAACTTCCCTTGTACTCCACTCCCTGGTTTAGCCCTACGTCAGATCCCTTGGTGACAAAGTGGGTTCACACTACCCTCTGCTAGCCCTGTGACAGATTATCCCATGGGCCTTGTGACAACTCTAATAACGCTATAGGAATCAGTAAAGATGAACGAAATGCCAAGAATTAGTTTCGGGTACGAATCGGTCGAATCGGCCTTCCAATTCGGTCAAAATTAATTTTAATCAAACATGCCCTAATTGCCCTGAAAACTTGTGTCTGACTCTCTGATGTCTTCTAGGACTATAAGCAAGTAAAATAAAACCCCTTTCAGGATCTTTAGCGCCAATTAGTCACATTCTTAGCCCTCTGATTGGGACATACTTGATTCTATCAGGGATGTGTCAGACTAGAGACTTCACCAGAATTTGCAGGATATATGATTATAATGTTTTTGGTTTTGGAAAAAACAACATTTATTTAACATACATACCAATGTTTCCGCTCAAATCTCCTCATCAAGCATAATTATAATTTTTTTGTACTTTTTGGAATTCCTTCCAATACAGGGACTATTTATCCATCTATCTGTAAACGTTAAATTTGTTTCAGTTGCTAAAATGGCAAGGAAAGCTTTTGAGCTCTAGGGAAATTCTTTATTCAAGATATAAATACGTTTTTGCCTGGCTATTAAAGTACTTCTTTGCTTTTTCTGCATTATTTACAATTCGAGGACATGCCTCGGTCAGTTTGTAGTGCTTTTGTGGATATGAATAATCTCTGATATTTCCATTTTTTAAATACAGTATGTACCTTTGTGTGCAATTCATTCTGAAGGCATCTTTGGGGCTATACTGCTATGTATACTTAATCTGTCTCTCTGGTGTTTTAACCACATAAGCAAGCATTCAGAATAAAAAGCTCAGGATGCTTTCTGAAGCATAAAAATGTACATATTCACATGAGCACTATGTTATTGGAAAGAGACAAAGGATAATAATTGTCAGAATAAAAGTCTGCTGGTTGTACTCAATATATAAATATTATAGAACATCTACTGTACATGTTACTGTACCTTATAATAAGTTAACATACATTACATGTATACACAGTATAGCATTAATAAATAACACAGGAAAGACTAGAAGCTCTGAACTGGTTGATGAATTATGAAGTCTCTGAATGTAAGGTTGCGGTAATGAGTAGACAAACTTTTTGCAGGCTCACAGTAAGGGCCCTTTTTACACGAGTCAATGATCGGGCAAACGTTTAGCGACTAATTGTATTATTTATGCTACACAAAATATTATCGTTGTTGGCGGCACATCTCCCTGTGTAAAGATCGTAGTAAAGATCGTTTGTCCCCATACATTACTGATCATTGAACCATTTGAAAGGAGCAAGTGAGCGCCGATCAACGAGCTGTCTCGTTGATTGGCACTCATTTTGTCAGCCTATATCGGCCCATGTAAAAGGACCTTAACATGGAATGACTTAAAGGACTATTGAAATGGAAAAAAGAAATGCATTTAAAGGTAACGGCAAGTAACTAGCCAAGCCAAGGTGGTACGACAGCTGGCCAACAGGGTGCAGGTCACAGTCCACAGTTCGTATAAGGTACCTGTGGCAGCTCGGACAGTAGCAAGGCAGGCTCGGCTGGGACTAGGCAGCGGGTAGACGTCAGGCGTGGAGCAGCAGGACAGTTGTAGATATAGCACAGCACGACTACAGCTCAGCACAGCACTAGAACAGGATAGCACGGTATACAGGATACCGGATACAGGAACAGGAAACACTGGAACTGGAAAACACTAGGAGACCATTTGCTTAGACAAACTAGGATATGACAAACAACGCTCAGGCATCGAATCAAGGGGCTGGACCCCTCTTATAGTCCAGGGCACTCATGGGCTGATTAAAACATTAAAGTCTGGTGCGCACGCTGCCCCTTTAAGAGCGGGCACGAGCGTGCGGCGCACCCTACAGGACCCGGCTGAGGTGAGTGGAAGTGAGCACTGGCATCTCCTAAGGAGGAGACTGGGGCCATCGCTCGCAGACCCATGGCTGCGGCCATCAGGGGGAGAGTGAGCCTGTATGTATGTATGTATGTGCATATGTACGTAAACCTTATAGGTCAGACTGACTCATTACTATTGCGTATGTGCTAATATTTCTGTAAAATACTTACTTTTTATTGACAGCTCCTTGCCCCCCCAGCACACACAAAATCCAGCACCTGTGCATCAATGTCCTGTTCTGGTGTGTGCGCACAATGTGACCCCATAGCTGCGCATGCGCAGTAACTAGATTTGAGACCCGGACTAAGCAGGGAAGGGTATCGGACCATACATGACGGGCACATGCGCGCTTTGAAGACCGTTTACGGTTGGAGGAGTTTAGAAGAGGGGATAACAGCAATGAACTTTTGACAGCAGCGGCTAGCGAGGGGTGAGTAGAGTTCAATATGTGAAATTCTGGTGACAGATTGCCTTTAAGGAGCAGTCTATTTAGGTTTTTACATAATGCTCACCATAATCTTTTGGAGCTCTGGGCTAGGTAGTAAGCTTTTGAGGGAGTTTTTAAAGATTTTTAAGTTTGGAAAGTGGTGAATGACATAAAGCAAGGAGTTCAAGAGTAGAGGATAGGAATGGAGGAAATCCTGTATATGAGTGTGAATAGTGACAATCAAAATATTAGAGAAGAATTTAGGGACCACAATGAGGAACTTAAGAGGCGTCAAAGACTAAGAGGAGTTGTTAAAGGGCTGGTATAATGGTGGATTTCACTTGCTTGTGTCACCCACCATTGCTACCTCCTTTATATTCAGGGTCACTAGGGTTATGCCTAGTTCCCCTACCTTTTCCTTATACTAACATTAATCTACTTGCTTTGCTGCTACTCAAGGGAATAAGACCGTACAATAAATACAATTGTATAGTGAATAAAGGGTAATATTTATTACTAAAAATAATCACACTTACATATAAAATACACCAAACACAGAACACAGTAACTGATCACAGTATAGTATCAGTATACACCAATACATATAACAAGTTAATATATACTGAGTATACTCACACTATATGTAGTACAGTATAAACACGGTATCACAATCCTACCTTATACCACCACCCACTTACCTAAACATACATATGAATACAGTTACGTTACAATACAATACACATGCTCACTGTTTCTGTCCCACTCCCTCCTAGCTATAACTATCCCTGTACACTAAGGGTTGATCAGGTAGCAAGGGTTAACAGGGACAGCAAGGGTTAACTTCGGGACTCAGGAGGATAAAGGGTTAACAGGGGGAATGGGTTGCTTTGTACCAGGGGATAGCAGGTAAATGGTAGGAAAGGGTTGAACAGGTACCAGGGAGGGAGGCAGGAAACAAGAGAGACTGGGTGTGGGACAGTTGATCCTCTTATACCTTGTCCGTGCACATCTGTGTGACATCACATGCTCATGCACGTGCAAGGGGGGGAGGGCATGGGCTTATGGCTCCCTCATGGAATCTCATTACCTGGCGAGGGGGGGGGGCAAGCAGTTGGAATTTCCTGCTTCCTGGAAATACAGGATTTGTTCTTATGGCTTTCACCCCCCAGGGTGTCTCATTACCTGGTGAGGGGGATGGAAGGGCAGGCAGTGTGAATGCATTGGATGTGTCCAATGTCTTCTCCCTCTCTCTCTACACCTTTCTGGAGGGACAAATATATATATCTACACGCAAATGTACATAGATATAACTATGTAATACACTTCCCTTTACAGGAGTCATAGTTCTTGCACAGGCTGTTACAGTCAGATTGTGGAGGTCTCATCAGAGGAATTTTCTCATCATAATCTAGAGAGCAATTAGAAATGCACACAAATTAAATGCCTAGACAGGTTTCCAATTCTTAGTTGCTTTTGTAAGTTAGAGGTAAAGGTGATGTGGCAGGCTGTAAATTGGATATAGGCAACACAAGAAGGACACTGAAAGCCTAATCTCGGACGATAGTGTAAGGGCCTGTTCACATCTGCGTTGGAGGCTCCTCTAGGGGCATATGTCCAGATCAGGACAAAAATACCGGAAATACTAGTACTGCATGCTGCGCTTCTGTTTCTGGTATAACCACAGACACCCAGATGAAAAGCAAATGGAACCCATTGACACTGGTGGTGTTCGGCGTACAATGGACCCGTGCTCCTGGTATTTTCGTTCTTCTGCTCGTGTGACGGAGCAGAACAACAGAAAGACAACGCAGGTGTGAACCTGCCCTTAGCTAAAATAACATCAGGGTGGACTTTTTAGATGTTTTCATGATTATGGAGAGTGAGCATTGCTGACTGAAAATTGGGGCCAGTTTGGTGCTACTGCATTCATTGATATAAATTATGGCATTACGACTAGTATTTGGGGTATTCTTCCCAGCAGTCATAAAAATTTGTCGATTTGAAAGGCAGTATTCAAAAACAAAATTGCTACATACAGTATGTGCATAATAAAAATAGGGTAAAATATATCAACATAAAATAGGTAGCTGAATTTTATGACAAGGTAATATTGTCAAGCTGTGATCAGACACAGTTCCATTAGCCGTTGATGAATATCCCAGTTAATATTAATTCCATAATTAAAGCTGAAATTCTAAATGCATGTATGCATATTGAAATAGATTACTAACAGCATCAGATACTAAGCTTTGACCAAAGATGTCAAGTAAATTTAGGGCTATTGATGAAACGATAGGGAGTGTGGTTTCTGAAACAAAAGCTGACAGTGAACATGAACATGAAAATTGTAGCACACAGTTAAAGTGTCTCTTTGTAGTTTAAGTACCTGAGGAGCTTTTTTTTTCCCACTATGATGACAATTTCCATTGAACTCTAGTATAAGATCAAAACAAAGACAAGCTGACAATGCAAGGATCTGAGGTTCTGTGTGGCTTGATAGTTCAGTGTTCCTAAGAGGATACCATACAAAAGATAATTCAATAGTGAAAAT
This sequence comes from Rhinoderma darwinii, assembly GCF_050947455.1. Classification (NCBI taxonomy): domain Eukaryota; kingdom Metazoa; phylum Chordata; class Amphibia; order Anura; family Rhinodermatidae; genus Rhinoderma; species Rhinoderma darwinii. The sequence continues at coordinate 239,285,022 of NC_134689.1, read as the reverse complement.
GTTGAAAATCAAGCGGAAATGACATTACCTAAACTTGGATAAAATGATAAATACTTTCAGGCTCTAAAAGGCAATTTTCAACTCCGTCAGCAACACAACAACATATTTCTGTTTAAATTTAAAAAAAAAAAATAACAATACGTATTCGGCTGAGATTACAAAAACCTTATTACAAAACTTACACTTTGATACATGAATAGTCTGTTTGGAACAATGCTCTAGGGACGATTCTTAGATTACAGCAGTGATTTCAGTTAGCATTGTGTTGACAGAAAATTCTTCTCTGTATAAGTAACATGTGGGAACTATAACCATAAAGGAAACATCCATTAGTGATGCTAACTCCATAAGGATACCTTTTACCTGCCCCTACTTCCACTATTTCATTTATATGGCAAAGGGAATCTCAGACAATCAGAACTCTCTATCTAACCAGAAACCACATCAAGATGACAAGACAGAATACAAGGAGGCACCAAGACATAAGTTGCCACAAGTTTGTTCCTGTTAGTTTGATAACCATCCAATTTCACTATATCGATTTTATGATGTTCACATATCCCCTGTAGATTGGGTTTGTCAGTGAACCATGATGCACTTTTATGGTTGTGCTTATGATTTCTGCTTTTTGTCCTTTTAAAAGCAATCATTTTTCTCTTACCACAAAGATTAAAGTCAGAATAATTAAAATGTTATCTAGTACTTTTATGAAAATGTTCCACTCATAAGATTAGTTGGTACAAGGAAATTAAACGATTGAATCAAAGTTTATGTTGCAGGTGCTGAACTTGTTCCATGTTCCTACAAAGAAGAAGCTGTTTTAAAAATACCCCATTCTTTTTAACAAAACTTGTTCATTTTTAATGCTTATAATGAAAGAGTCAGAATGCATTTTTATTAGTGTTATTTAAGGTCCACTTATATGTTAAAGAGCTCTCAGGCTCCCTTATTTCCTGGCACATCCTGATGTAAACGGTAGAATTTATAGTTCTATCCTCAGGACCCCGTAAACTATTATTCTACAGTGTAAAACTCTGAGCTTGGTCCAGGCACCAACGGAAATCATATTTTCTGCTTGAGAAGATTCAATTAAAGGGCAAGATTGTGGTCACTGGATACTATACACTATATATGTTGTTAAGGTACAAACTGCGTTGAAGAGGATGTAGCATGTAGGATACGACATGCTTGTAACCAGAGTACAGGGCTCAGGTTTGCTTAACACTTAAATGATTGCTGTAAAGTTAGAGTTTAAAGGGAATGTGTTGCCAGAAAAACATGTTTTTTAAAAAAAAAATAAACATTTAGTGTGTGGGTGATTAAACATTGTTCAAATTTTTTTTATTTTTTTCACGAGTCAGGAAATAGTCAGGAAATATTATAAATTAATTCTAATTTATAATACTACCCATTTTTGGTCACTAGATGGAGCTATTCCCAAAATTGCAGCATTGCAACAATGGGTTAAAAGCCCTCGCTCTAGTGAGCTCTCAGCATCCCCCCTCCTTTATCCTGGCTAGTGCCGGGATAAACGAGGGGTTTGAACGGTGTAACCTCCTACGCTGTGTGTCGCCATTTTTTGAGCTAACACACAGTGTAGTAGGTTTACATACAGTAGTAAACACACACAAACACGAACATACATTGAAATCTCTTACCTGCTCCTGCCGCCGCGGCTCCCTCCGGCCCGTCCGCTCCGTTTGCTGCCGCTGGTCCAAGTGCACAAATCCGGAAGCCGCGACCGGAAGTAGTAATATTACTGTCCGGCCGCGACTTCCGGTCCACAGGAAAATGGCGCCGGACGGCGCCAATTTCGAATTGGACTGTGTGGGAGCGGCGCATGCGCAATTCCCACACAGACGCCGTACACTGAAGTCAATGGGACGGGAGCCGTTCGCAGTCCCTATGGGACTGTGGCTGCCGTATTCCATGTCTGTATGTGTCGTTAATCGACACAGACAGAAATGGAACAAAAAATGGCAGCCCCCATAGGGAAGAAAAAGTGTAAAAATAAGAAAAAGTAAAACACAAACACACAAATGAATATAAACGTTTTTAATAAAGCACTAACATCTTTAACATATAAAAAAATAATTTGTGATGACACTGTTCCTTTAAAGATTTTCCCACAAAAAAATATATTTATCTCATCTCCGAAGGATCTCTTTACTCAAGGGTGTATGTACTACATGGGCAGCCCATGTGGTTACTATGGGGCCTTCTGAGAGAGGGGGCTTAGTCCTGGTTGTTCTCATTCTTTATTTTATTGTATCGGGAGAACCTGTTCAGGGATCTCCTCTCAACTACAATGTTGGCAAACAAGGTTGTGGGGTACCAACCAAGGGTCATCGAAAAGAGATGGGGCAAACATGCTTCAAGTGTCTCAAGTGCTTAGGGATGTGGTGATGTCAACCAGCACAAGAAGGGCACTATTTTTAATATTGCTATTCAACCCATTTTACAATATATACACAAATGCCAAGTCCCCGACTACCCACTGCCCTAAAAAGTGAGCTGTCAAGAGAAAGGAGCCCCTTTCATAACAGCTATCTGATAGGGTACACGGGGATCCTGAATCCTGTTCTCATGATTGCTAGAGTTCCAAGCAATGTTCTCATGATTGGTGGGGGTCTAAGATTGGTGGACCCCCACAAAGGAAACATTCATCAAATATCCTATAGCTATGTGATTTGTTTTTGTTTATATAAAATGCCTTATAGCCCCATATATTGTCTGCAGGCAAACATTGCATAAAATCTTTATCATGCCCACACCTGGTAGAAAACTCACAGGTCTTAAAAGAAATATGTGAACAGTTTATACCATCTCCTCATATACCTCTAAAGTAAGAAAATGTATTTTAGGTAGGGCGGTCCAATGTAATTAAAGAATACCAGATATAATTAAATAAGCAAATTAAAGAAATAAACATGCAAGGCATTGTGTGTAGTGTATAGTGGGGTATATGCCCAGGGGACATGCTTATGTAACCTGAGATCAGAAACTAGATTGCAGCTCCATGTGATAATAATAATAATAATAATAATAATAATAATAATAATAATAATAATAATAATAATAATAATAATCTTTATTTATATAACACCAACATATTCTGCAGCCCTTTACAATGGAAGTATGAACCAAAATCCTGGTTGTGATCTGTAGGTGAAAACGCGGAACTTTAGAGAAAAAGACTCAACTCAATACACATGAGGGTTCTGGAACAATCTAAAATTTTCATTTTGGTACACTTTAATGTTTGCTCAGTGGTGAGAGAGGAGATATGATTATCCTCAACAAAGAAATCTATACAATAATATGGACATGTTCTCATGTGACTCAGTAATCCATTGCTGTAGTATGCTGACTAGTATTTTTCTAAGTATATGAGATTATGATATTCATTTTACAATTATTGAATAATAATAAAATGAGTATTTGCATAATGCTGTCCTGGATCCCAGCCACTATTCCTTTCACAATATTTCAGCTATGTATATTTTAAATGCCTGTGTGTGCATCAGACTGTAATGAAGTTCTTATCACCATGTATTTCTGCACAATTAGCTCAGTGAATGCATCGCTAATCAGATTTCACGACATTTACGGAATGAGAATAAAGATTCCCAAAAGATCACACACTACATTTTAGCAAGACAGTAATGGCAAAATCATGGATAGGTGGCAAACCATTGTTTTCCCTTTGTATCAGATGTATTACCTCTAAGCTAGACCTGAATATAAGGCATTCAGACTAAATGAAATATAGCAGCCAAGAAAAATACTTTTACGTTCATTCACTCTGCACTTCTTAATCAATTAAAGATTTTTATACAGTAGCTGACATTGACTGTATCTACAGGGTGGACCATTTATATGGATACACCTAAATAAAATGGGAATGGTTGGTGATATTAACTTCCTGTTTGTGGCACATTAGTATATGGGAGGGGGGAAACTTTTCAAGCTGGGTGTTGACCATGGCGGCCATTTTGAAGTCGGCCATTTTGTATCCAACTTTAGTTTTTTAAATGGGAAGAGGGTCATGTGACACATCAAACTTATCGAGAATTTCACAAGAAAAACAATGGTGTGCTTGGTTTTAACATTACTTTATTCTTTCATGAGTTATTTATAAGTTTCTGACCACTTATAAAATGTGTTCAAAGTGCTGCCCATTGTGTTGGATTGTCAATGCAACCCTCTTCTCCCACTCTTCACACACTGATAGCAACACCGCAGCAGAAATGCTAGCACAGGCTTCCAGTATCTGTAGTTTCAGTTGCTGCACATCTCGTATCTTCACAGCATAGACAATTGCCTTCAGATAACCCCAAAGATAAAAGTCTAAGGGGGTCAGATCGGGAGGCATTTCTGATGCGGTGTTGCTATCAGTGTGTGAAAACTGGGAGAAGAGGGTTGCATTGACAATCCAACACAATGGGCAGTACTTTGAACACATTTTATAAGTGGTCAGAAACGTGTAAATAACTCATGAAAGAATAAAGTAACGTTAAAACCAAGCACACCATTGTTTTTCTTGTGAAATTCTCAATAAGTTTGATGTGTCACATGACCCTCTTTCCATTGAAAAAACTAAAGTTGGATACAAAATGGCCGACTTCCAAATGGCCGCCATGGTCAACACCCAGCTTGAAAAGTTTCCCCCCTCCAATATACTAATGTGCCACAAACAGGAAGTTAATATCACCAACCATTCCCATTTTATTTAGGTGTATCCATATAAATGGCTCACCCTGTACAATGAATAGGCTTTGTGGTCTGTTTACCATAGGGCCACCTTATATAACAACATAAGCCCTACATGATGTAAATCCAAATTCCTCCATTTCAACACACATGGTTCCCCCTAGTGTTGTAGCTATTGATACCTAATCCATTGGGCTTGAGGGATGCCAAAGGCAGATCTCACCAAAAGGCCCAAATGTGTATCCTCAGAGATCAACAATGTTTGGCTATAGCCGTAAAGTCCCTTGCTCATTTTCTGTACATACCAAGGACATACGTAGGTAAGTGAAGTAAACCAAGGCTCCAGAAAGAGAAAGAACTCAAGCATATGTAAAGCCTTAGCTATTATAATGACATTGTATTCATATTTACCAATGTATTCAGATAGGTGACTCATATGTTTCAAAATATTTTAGGGTCAAGAATAAGGCTACATTCACACAAACATAGCCCACCTCGTACGTGAAAAACTGCCATTTTCCCACGTCCGAGGTGGACCCGTGCAGGACGCGTTGTCACGGATCCTCCATAGATTCTAGTCTATGGAGGGATGAGTGACACGCAGTAAAATAGGACATAATCCTATTTTTCAACAGACCGTTCAAACGCTCCGTTGAAACAACGGTCGTGTAAACAGCCCTATTGAAATGCATGGGTCCGTGTGACGGCCGTTGTTGTAACGGCCGCCACATGGACGAGATTCAGGTTCGTGTGAGTGAGCCCTAACAAGTTTTGGAGTGTGTATAGTTTAGTTGGTACAGCAGACACTGAGCACTGGGCATACTGAGTGAAACAATGCATTTGAAATACTATATTGTATGTTTAAATAATTTGGAAAATGTAGTAGTAATAGCAAGCAAAAGTCAGATACTTATTACAAATGTAATGGTACTTCTCTGTTGATTGTTTTTCTACTGATATGACATTACCAAATAGATAGATAGAGATAGATTTCCCAAGTGGAATGGTAACACCTAGTTGTCAATTTATTCATACATTCCTAGGAGGTATAACAGAGGAATGGCACAACACAACACAGAGATCTATGTAAATATGTTCCAGAATTGCATTTTCAAAGAAAATACAAGTATTTACTATAATAAACATATCAGAAGAGGTCATATATCCATTGCAATATTTATTGTCAGATATTTAGCAAAACATGTTTTCATACAAAGAGCTTCTAATATGGACAGTTCTTGGGAAATAGCTAAGGACGTATTTAGATGTATGAAATATGAAACACAGAGACCATTACAACCGGTATCCACTATGTGTTTCAGTGATTGCTTTTGGAAAAATAATTCAGTAAAGGTGCAGGATACACACTACACAGTGCAGTGAGATAGCACAGAATAACAAGCATCACATAGCAGGATAAATGGATTGAAATGCTGGAAGATGAATAGTCAGATGTGTCACCAATAAGAATGAAATTAAATATGCTTCCAAGGAACCTGATCATCAGGAAGCAAAACATTTTCTAGGTCAGTGATTATAGATGGCCTAAACATCACTACAAGTGTAATCTTACAAAATGTAACCGACAATATAGAGCAACATCAGTAGGTCAGTAATAGCATCTACAGTCCAGTTCTCTTATAAAAAAATCTTCCTGTATAACGCACTGTAAAAATGCTGAAACATTGCACAAATAAACAATAGCACTCAAAAAATATATCTATAAGATGTACGACACTAACAGTCTCCAAAATTTCCATCTGCTAGAGAGGAAGGGGTGCACTAGAGGAGCATGGCATACACTGCTCATTAAAGATGTATGAATGAGAACATGACTGATAAATTGGACATAGACATGCCTTATTAGGCAATTATAGGTTGGCAGCAGATTTTAAAGGAGGAAATAGACAAGGATTCCTAAAAAGTGGCTAAATATTGGATGTAAGCCTTAAATTACCGGAAATTGTTGACCTAAAATTAGATATTTTTAAAGTTCCTTCTGCTGCAACACATTTATATTAAGAGGTATGCATATATATCCAATGTATGTCTGTCTATACTGTACATAAAATGTCAGCTCAAGTTTGTTGATAGTTCTCATAATTTACATAATATTAATGTTATGGAATTGCAAGTTGAGCATTTCCCCAAAGGCTACTGGAGATTGCCAGGAGAAAGCGTGCAAATAAATCCGCAACCTCAAATCCGTCACAACTCTGATCGATTAAGGCTAAGTAGTCTAAGGCTACTCTAAGGTTTTCACCAGAGCCGACCGACAGGCAAGATGTTTTTTTTCTGCATAGAACCCAGGTGGTCTTAGCAGAGTTGAGTGTTGGATAAGAGGTGCAATGCAGGCAAACCTGAACAGAAACCAGACATCCAGAGGGTAAACAGAACATCCAAAACAGTAAACAAGTGGATATCAGGTAAAGCAGAGGTCAGAACCAGGTAGGAGCAGAAATTAAAAATCGGTAAACAAAAGTTTTATCCAAATACACGCCGAGGTCAATTTCCCAGAAGTCCAGAAGTTAGAGGTAAACGGTGTAGGTAAGTAGCTTGATCAAAACACATGCAGCATACTAACCCTACACCTGATAGGCAGAGGGACAGAGAAAGGAGATAGGCTCAAAGTAAAACCAGAAGCTAGACTAGTAGTCATGGTGATCTTAAGGAAACATGCGTTTTCCTAACAATTAATAAGTTAATTCTATGTGATACTTAATGGCATATTTTCCAAAGATACTGGCCAGCCCTCTGTAATGGGGTCCACGTAGTGAGAATCTTCCCAAACTCCGGAAACAGTTCATTTCTTACAGCAACAACAGCTGCCATAAGATTTTCGTGGTGAATAACTATGACCATTTTGCCATTATTTTCATACTCATTCTTTGGACAAAGTCCTGCCTGACTCCATATATCTTGCATAGAGATTGCATCACCACCTTGCAACCAATGAAGCCTCCATGTAGAACATGAAAGGATTAAGGAGAGATATCAGGGCAGAGGTTGAACTATGACAATAGAGGAAGTAAATGCCTTGCTTTGGGGTCCAGTAATGTTTTTGTTTGGTTTTGGTGGTGCCTGTGTGGACATCATGAGTACAGTTGAAAGAAAAAATTGCCAGAGTCCTTCATCAGCAAATACAGTGCCCCAGTGATAGTAAGAGCTAGAAACCTGCTCACATTATACTGTTGTGTTTAGAAACTGCAAATGTAATAGCATGTCAAGATAGTACAAAGGAGGACTGTAGTCACAAATTATTGTCATAAAAATATACAGCAACTTCTTTGGGCATCACTCAAATATACTGCAACTTTGGACTTGAACGATTCGGTAAAAAGAAGTGTTACAACTAGCAGGTTTTTGGACCCACTGGGCTTCTCCACCAGTTTGGCTTTGGTCCACCTCTAAGGGTGTTATCTAAGTAGCATCCCTGGTCTTCACTCTTTAACACCTTTGACCCAGCAGCAGGAACCGCTGGCAGAAGCGGAACCCGCTTCCAGCGTTACAGGAAGTGGGTTGTAAAATGCTGTATTAAAGGGGTTTTCCCATGAGAGACATTTATGGCCTATACACAAGATATGTCATAAATGTCAGATAGATGCGGGTCCCATTTCTGGGACCCGCACCTATCTCTAGAACGGGGCCCCCTAAACCATCTTCTACCATTTTCTGCTCTGTCTGCCTCCCCGTCCAATTCCTGACTATATGGTTGGCAATTACGAAAACAGCATAGCTCACTGAGCTACATGTTTCCGTAACTCCCATATTAGTGAATGGCAGTTACGAAAGCTAGGCTGTTTCCGTAACTACCATTCAGTTCTATGGGACTCTTACAGAAGCAGTGTAACTCAGCGAGCTATGCTGTTTCCTAATTCATGGTCGGAATTCACCTGCTTCTGCCGCAACACAGAGCGGCAGAACGGGATTTAGGTGGCCCTGTTCTAGAGATCCGCATCTATCTGACATTTATGGCATATCCTGTGTATATGTCATAAATGTCTCTCATGGGAAAACCCCTTTAAGGCCTATTTATGTTGTCTTAAAAACATAATGCATTTTGGGGTACAACCCCTTCTTCACATGTATAAGACACATTTAGAAGTAACAGGTGCATATACAGAATAAATATCTTGCAAGGCTTTTTTATGCATTTATTTGTGTATATCTTGATTTTCTTTGTTATTGGATAGAGAAAATGCACATATACATTCTATGCAAACGTCGGTAAAAGAAATCAACTTGAACGGTAGTTCAGGTGATGGAAACAAAATGTTTTTGAAGCTAACTGATAATAAATTACATGCAAAATTCTAGGATTATTTTGCATTAAATAACCAAGGTAAGGTGAAGGTAATTCTCTTATGCTCTTACATCTACGTTGCCTTCACATAGTGATTTGGAATAAAGCTTCTGCTTGCAACCTGTAAAATAAATATGCGGTGACGGGTTTACCGTAGGTCTCTATTATCTGGAATTATTCCGTGTGCTGATATGGGGGCTCAGACTTGGCTTCCTACTGTGGATAATTAACTTTCTGTCTGACTGCTGCTCAATTAATTTTCATTGGGAGGTTTGCGTGAGCATATTGCATTCTTTGGTAAATAAGAATGATAAAGCTGGTATAATATATTCAGCATCTTCTTCCACTGTTTCCAGAAGGACAAACATATGACCTCAACGCTGGAACAAGTTATTTAGTAGTGTGAACACCTAGACTCATTAGAAAGGTACAGGATGTGTTTTGCATAAGACAGAGAGACCTGGACAGGTTTAAGGAGAAAGAACCAAGCCTAGATCACCAGATTTACAGGAATACAAGCAACTCGTTCATTCATCATCATATTCATTTCAGCACATATTAAGAAGCTTAGCTCATTACTATTTATTATAAATCACCACGGATCAAATTTTATATAGACAAATAGTAACATTTATAAGAAACATGGAGACGAGACTGTAGTGATATGAGGGAAGAAAGTGTCAAATCTATGATAGCTAAAGGTTTTAGCTAGTCTGTTTCCTGATGTCTATTCATTTTTTGCTAGACTCTCATATAGATATACATGCAATATGCACAATATTTGCATCAAAATTCATACGTTGACCTAGATACAGGGGATAAATGTTGATGCATTTACCCCATGGATTCTCTGACAGTAAGGCTACACATAGTGTTTTTTTTGGGCTGTGTGGTTTCTGTGGGGTTTTTTTCTGGCCAAAAATGAGCAATGCAAAACTATGGCAAACATGGTAAATCTGAATTCTGCAACGATTTTTGCCCACAGTGCAGCAGAACATTAGCCGATCGTCGACCGCTACATGTGGCCTCACCCTAAGCACAAAGAACAAGCATTCTTTCTAGTTTAGCTTTTAATTGGGCTTTAAAGTGGCATTTAAGAAAAGATACAGTACTTGATGCTGCCAAGAAGATGACACTCAAAATTTATACCTATTCTACAAAATACAGTTTGTATGTAGTGCCCATTATTTTCTATTTCTCTTTAATTTATCTATATGGGTTTTGCAACATTAACTACATTATCTGTGGAATCTTGTAATTTGGCTTCCTTCACTTGTGTAATGAACTGATGTAGTTGGTCTACAATTTATGAAGCCACTATTGTTCATTTATAATTTTAAAATGTATCGACTTTTTTGTTTTGTTTAACTAATTATATTGTATAATTAAGACTCCAAGACTACATGACTCACTCTACTGGCACTCTTCAATACTGCAACTAAATAGAAAGCTGAATCTCAAACTAGATTTAGGGGAACTCCATCATACTGTCAAGGGTCTCTTGGGTTCTTCAAGATAAAAATTGCTAACCATGGAAAAAGAATAGCACAACACTATCACATCGAAAGTTCTTGGAATGGAAACCATTCATAACAGGTGGATCATTTTTGTCAGAGATACGCAGGACCAGCTGACACTGAAACCGTCAGTGTTGCTGACCTGATGGATTCAGATCTCAGCGCACGATACAGCTGCGGCTGTATCTCAAAAAGTAAAAATAATTTTTAATAGAATGTAATTACAAAGTTGCACCAAACACACTGATACACATTTATATATGTATATATATATATATATATATATATATATGTATATATATATATATATATATATATATATATATATATATATATATATATATATATATACACTACCGTTCAAAAGTTTGGGGTCACCCAGACAATTTTGTGTTTTCCATGAAAGCTCAAACGTATATTTATCACATGAGATGCAAAATGACTAGAAAATATAGTCCAGACATTTACACGGTTAGAAATAATGATTTTTATTTCAAATAATAATTTTCTCCTTCAAACTTTGCTTTCGTCAAAGAATGCTCCATTTGCAGCAATTACAGCATTGCAGACCTTTGGCATTCTAGCTGTTAATTTGCTGAGGTAATCGGGAGAAATTTCACCCCATGCTTCCAGAAGCCCCTCCCACAAGTTGGATTGGCTTGATGGGAACTTCTTGCGTACCATACGGTCAAGCTGCTCCCACAACAGCTCTATGGGGTTGAGATCTGGTGACTGAGCTGGCCACTCCATTACAGATAGAATACCAGCTGCCTGCTTCTTCCCTAAATAGTTCTTCAAAATCCCTCTTTCCTTGTACAAATCCCCCACTTTACCAGCACCAAAGCAACCCCAGACCATCACATTACCTCCACCATGCTTGACAGATGGCGTCAGGCACTCTTCCAACATCTTTTCAGTTGTTCTGCGTCTCACAAATGTTCTTCTGTGTGATCCAAACACCTCAAACTTCGATTCGTCTGTCCATAACACTTTTTTCCAATCTTCCTCTGTCCAATGTCTGTGTGCTTTTGCCCATATTAATATTTTCCTTTTATTAGCCAGTATCAGATATGGCTTTTTCTTTGCCACTCTGCCTTGAAGGCCAGCATCCCGGAGTCGCCTCTTCACTGTAGACGTTGGCACTGGCGTTTTGCGGGTACTATTTAATGAAGCTGCCAGTTGAGGACCTGTGAGGCATCTATTTCTTAAACTAGAGACTCTAATGTACTTGTCTTGTTGCTCAGTTGTGCAGCGGGGCCTCCCACTTCTCTTTATACTCTGGTTAGAGCCTATGTGTGCTGTCCTCTGAAGGGAGTAGTACACACCGTTGTAGGAAACCTTCAGTTTCTTGGCAATTTCTCGCATGGAACATAACAATGTATAGAGTGTATAGAGTGTATTTTTGATTAATTTAATGTTATCTTCATTGAAAAAAACTGTGCTTTTCTTTCAAAAATAAGGAAATTTCTAAGTGACCCTAAACTTTTGAACGGTAGTGCATATATATATATATATATATATATATATCCAAAAATAGACAGCACTCCGATTCAAAAGTGAAAAATGTGGTTTTTATTTACCCTTGTACAACGTTTCGGCCCTATATGATGAGCCTTTTTCAAGCTTGAAAAAGGCTCATCATATAGGGCCGAAACATTGTACAAGGGTAAATATAAAACCCATTTTTCACTTTTGAATCGGAGTGCTGTCTACTTTTGGATATATTGGAAACTTTGGAACCAAGGATCGGGTTCCTAAGGCGTGCGCCTATCTGTTATTCAAGCTGGTGCTGCTGGGCGGTGGACTCTTTATATATATATATATATATATATATATATATATATATATATATATATATATATAAAAATCACCTTCGAAGGTGTATATAGCCTTCAATTGTTTGCAAACAAAATGTTCGGGCATGTTGAAATTCAACATGCCTGACCCTTCTCTCCCCCGAGGTAGAGTCGATACGCCATCATATACAGTGGATGGTAGGCCGGTCCCGCCAAAATCTTTAGTTTCGGCCAACATACATCTAGTGGTGTATGGCCAGCCTTAATCTTGGAGTTGTATCCTTATTTCTTCTCTTCCCTTTAATGAAAGGAGAAAAAAGTTGCAGCTGCAATCCCCCCTCAATCTTCTATCCTGTATACTTTTTACCGCATTACTGCAATTTATTTATTTTTTTTAATCGTTTTCTGAACATTTACAGAGCCTGCTGGCAGGAAGTGAGTAAGTGCAGTCTGCTGTAATCTGAGGAAGATGCCACTTTCCCCAATTGAGATATATGTTTTATGTATTAAAAAATACTACTTATGTATGCTTAAAAATATAGTTTTAGATATGATCTATTGTTCTCTTAAAAATCTGTGCTTATGCTATCACTAACATGACCAGTAATGGCCTGTCCACATCACCATTGCCCTTCCGTTGAGGGGTTACGTCTGAGGTTTCCGTCGGGTTAAGCCCTCAACGGAAAGGCAAACAGAAACCTCAGCTTCCATTTCCCTCACCATTGAACTCAATGGTTTCCGTCACCATTGAGTTGAATGGTGAGGTAAACGGAAGCTGAGGTTTCCGTTTGCCTTTCCGCTGAGGGGTTAACCAGACGGAAGCCTCCGACAGAACCCCTCAGCGGAAAAGAACGCTGATGTGAACACACCCTAAATTAGATGCTTTTTGGCAATATTTTACCTAGGACACCATTGATATCATGTTTTTACATTTTAAGTTTACAGTTCTAGCTTATAGATATTGTCAATGGGCTGTGTCCCATTCAAGTGAAAGCTAAACATACTGTGCATACCAAGTTTTGATTTTTTTCGCATGAAGGACTAGTCATGTGTCTTCTATTTTCATAAGGCCTCTTTCACACACAGAACATTTCTGACATTTAAACCTGCATCAAAAAAACGCTTCTAAAAGCTCTAGTGTTAGTAAAATAAAACATGCGTTTTTAGCGTCGTTTTCATTTGGTGTCATGTTGTGCATGCTTTTTTTATGGTGTTTTTGATGTCCTATAGAAAAGCCTATGCGAAAAACACCTGAAACAAACACCATACACAGAGCATGCTGCATTTGCAAAAAAACACCACTGGCCACAAAACTGCCTCAAAAAAACAAAATACATTTGTGTGTAGCTCATTTATTGCTAATATTTTATTAAAACTGCGTGGAAAAACACAGCAAACATCATCATTAAAACCGCCACTAAAAAAACACAAAAAAACACTCTGTGTGAAAACACCCTAAAAGAGTTTCTTCAATTTTATTCATCATTACTTATTGCAGCAGCTGATACTAAGACTTAGGGTGGTCAGGCCATGTAAACGAGCGCCGATCAACGAGATAGCTTGTTGATCGGCGCTCGTTTGCTCCTTCACAGGGAGCTATGTATGGGGACAAGCGCTTGTTACTACGATAGCTCGTCCACATACATTTTTATGATGTTGGCAGCACATCTCCCTTTTTATACAGGGAGAAGTGCTGCCGACAATGATAATATATTCGGCATTTAAAACGATACAATCAGCCAACGAACGAGCAACTGATCGTTGCCTTGTTTACACTGGGAAATGATCTGGAACAAGCGTGTAAAAGGGCCCTTATTCCTGAACCATACAACCTGTTGCAAAAATCTAGGTATACTTAACATAACATTACACCAATGGGAACATCAGATTGAATGGCATGCTGAGCTTTATCACTTTTTCCTCTACTTTTAAATAAATCTCACTGATGGAGAATGCTGGAGGAAAACAAGGGTTATATAATTCTCAGTAAATAAATCTTATATCATTGCACTCTCTTGTACTTAGGCTAGACAAACCTCCTTTGTATCTACTGTAGCTATATTTGGTTTTGCATGTAGTGTTTATGTTTTCACACTTTTTCAAAGTGTCTGTACCTGGTGCTGCAAGTAAATGAATCATTGTTCATCAGATTGAGTGCTCGAACCTTTTCTATGAGGTGAGTCACAAGTTGTATGCATGCCTAATAGCTTGTGCTAACCTCTTCAACACTCAACGGGGCTTGCAAAGCAATTTGTAGATTCTGTATAAGTTGTAAGAACAAACTAATGAACAATTGAAAGGAACCTATTTTAAGCAGGCTGTGTGCCATGAAACTCTAGAGTGGTTTATTGTGGCTGTGTATGTGTTTTTATTTCTCTGTTTATCTTGGAAAAAATTTCTCTGATTTGATGCATAGCTCATAAAACACAACTGCATTTTATGAATCTAAGGAAAAATAATCTCTCACTAACTGCAAATCCAAGACATAATTCATAACTACAGAATTCTCCCTGTAAAGAAAAAAAAAAGCAAGGAACTAAAATAATAAATAGTCCTTACTCACTAGGCGGCCTCTAGTAATCGAATATGTAGATAACAAAAGGAGCTGAGGTGACCAGGCTACACTAAGGAATTTATTTATGCACTATAGACAAAGTATAAATGAATTACTTATTGCTTGTCGATAGTCGTAATAGTTAAAGTACTTTATGTGCGAGAGGAAATCAGTCTTCTGGACTGTGTTAAGGCCCTTTTACACCAGCCGACACTCGGGCGGTGCAGCGAGCGCCGAACAATGAGACATCGTTGATCGGCGCACGTTTACTCCTGTCACACGGAGCTATGGATGGGGACGAGCGGTCGTTACTCCGATCAATTGTCCCCATACATTATTATCATGTCGGCAGCGTGTCTCCATGTTTACACAGGGAGATGTGCTGCCAACAACGATAATCTTTTACTTTTTTTAAACTATACAACCAGCAGATGATCCCTGCCATTTTTACACCAGGCAATTATGGGCAGTGAGCGTTATATGAACTCTCGTCTGCCCGATAATCGTCATGTGTAAAACCCACTTTAGAGGTCTGTGCTCTAAATGTTTTTTTCTGCTGGTAAATCATGTAAGGGTATGTGCACACGAGAAGTGCCTTTTACGTCTGAAAAGACAGACTGTTTTCAGGAGAAAACAGCTGCCTCGTTTCAGACGTAAAAGCTCCTCATCGCGTTATGCAAGGCGTCTTTGACGCTCATAAATCTTGAGCTGCTCTTAATTGACTTCAATGAAGAACGGCTCTGTAATGATGGGGGTAGGGAAACAGACAAGTGAGCCCTAATATACCCGCCACTCAGTCCCTGCCTACTTGCAACGACCCGCCCTAGGCGACGGGGTACAACTGGGTGATGGTCCCTACGCTCAATAAGTGCACGACAGACAAACAGACAAGGGTACAAAGAAGCAAAGGGAAATAGGGCAGTTGCCCACGGCAACACCGTGAGCAACAAGAGTGGTGAACGAGCCAAGTCAAACCAGGAGTGTACGAGGTACCAAACGCAGAGCAGGAGAGTAGTGAACAAGCCGAGTCAAACCAGGAGTGTACGAGGTACCAAACGCAGAGCAGGAGAGTAGTCAGTAAGCCAGGGTCAGTATGAAGCAGGGACAAATAGTTCAAGAAGCTGCAGCAGGGCCAGGAAACCAAACGAGAAGAATCACAAGCAAGGAGGAACATGAAAGGCAGGTATAAATAGACAGAGGGCGGGAGCTAGCACCGCCTGGCCAGGCTGTGATAGGCTCTCCCACTCCTAAGCCTGCCATCCTGAGTGGTGGAAGATGGAGTCAGTCTCACAGACATAGAAGCAGGTGCAGACTGATTACCTATGGGCGTTGACACAGAAGCTGTGCCTGACAGATCCTTTACTGTACCCCCCCTTTTTTAAGGGTCACCGGACCCTTTCTAGGTGGACCTGGTTTATTGGGGAAACGAAGGTGGAACCTCCTGACCAATACCCCAGCGTGAACATCCCGGGCGGGTACCCAAGTCCTCTCCTCAGGCCCGTATCCTCTCCAATGGACCAGGTACTGGAGGGAGCCTTGGATCATCTTGCTGTCCACAATCTTGGCCACCTCGAATTCTACCCCCTCAGGGGTGAGAACGGGGACAGGAGGTTTCCTCGAGGGAGCCAAGGACGGGGAGCAGCGTTTAAGGAGGGAGGCATGAAACACGTCGTGTACTCTAAAAGATGGGGGCAACTCCAGTCGGAAGGAGACATGATTGAGGACTTCAATGACCTTGTACGGCCCTATAAACCGGGGAGCAAACTTCTTGGATGGGACTTTAAGGCGCAAGTTCTTTGACGATAGCCACACCAGATCCCCGACCATAAACAAGGAGTTAGCAGAACGTCTTCTATCTGCCTGAGTTTTTTGTATGCTCTGGGACGCCTCTAGGTTCTTCTGAACCTGGGCCCAGACTGTGCACAGTTCCCGATGAATGACCTCTACCTCGGGATTGTTGGAACTACCAGGTGAAACGGAGGAGATCCGTGGATTAAACCCAAAATTACAGAAAAAGAAGGAGACCCCTGATGAGTTACTGACCCGGTTATTAAGGGAAAATTCGGCGAGGGGAATGAAGGAGACCCAATCATATTGACAGTCAGAGATAAAACACCTTAAATATTGTTCTAGAGACTGATTAGTCCTCTCAGTTTGGCCATTAGTTTCAGGATGGAAGGCAGAGGAGAAGGACAGATCAATCTCCAACTTTTTACAGAAGGCTCTCCAAAACAATGAAACAAATTGTACCCCTCTGTCAGAAACAATATTGACAGGGACCCCATGGAGACGCAGGATGTGTTTGACAAACAAGGTAGCTAACGTCTTAGCATTGGGTAGTTTCTTGAGGGGCACAAAGTGGCACATCTTACTGAAGCGGTCTACTACAACCCACACCACCGACTTGCCTTGAGATGGAGGCAAATCGGTGATAAAATCCATGGAGATATGGGTCCAAGGTCTCTGGGGAATGGGTAAAGAACGTAGTAAGCCCGCTGGTCGGGACCTGGGAGTCTTGGACCTAGCACAAACTTCACAAGCGGCGACGTAGGCCTTAACGTCTTTAGGCAATCCAGGCCACCAATAGTTTCTGCCAATGAGGTGCTTGGTACCCAGGATGCCTGGATGACCAGATAGTGCGCAGTCATGATTTTCCCTAAGTATCCTTAGCCGGAATTGCAGGGGAACAAACAGCTTGTTCTCAGGAAGGTTCCCGGGAGCTGAACCTTGATCAGCCGCAATTTCAGAGACTAAATCAGAATCAATAGAGGAAATGATTATACCTGGAGGCAAAATACAAGCAGGATCTTCCTCCGAAGGAGGGCTGGCCATGAAGTTACGCGACAGTGCATCAGCCTTAATATTTTTAGACCAAGCCCTATAGGTAACCAAAAAGTTGAATCTGGTAAAAAATAACGCCCATCGAGCTTGTCTTGGGTTTAACTTCCGGGCAGATTCTAGGAAAACCAGATTCTTGTGGTCGGTAAGGACCGTTACCTGGTGCCTAGCCCCCTCCAGGAAGTGGTGCCACTCTTCAAATGCCCATTTAATGGCTAAGAGTTTGCGGTTGCCAATATCATAGTTACTCTCAGTGGGTGAAAACTTCCTGGAGAAGTAGGCACAGGGACGGAGATGGGTGAGGGACCTGGTACCCTGGGACAAGACAGCCCCCACTCCCTCCTCGGACGCGTCAACCTCCACGATAAATGGCTCCATTTGGTTGGGCTGAACCAGCACCGGGGCCGAGATAAAGCACTTTTTAAGGATCTCAAAAGCCTGGACAGCCTCAGGAGGCCAGTGGAGGAGATCCGCACCTTTGCGAGTGAGATCCGTAAGAGGCTTAGCGATGACCGAGAAGTTAGCAATAAATCTCCTGTAATAATTAGCGAACCCCAGGAAGCACTGTAACGCCTTCAGGGAGGCAGGTTGGACCCATTCCGCCACAGCCTGGACCTTGGCGGGGACCATGCGGAATTCATGAGGAGTGAGGATTTGACCCAAAAATGGTATCTCCTGCACCCCAAACACACATTTTTCGGTCTTCACAAACAGTTTGTTTTCCCGAAGGACCTGGAGCACCTTCCTGACATGCTCAATGTGGGAGGACCAGTCCTTGGAAAACACAAGTATGTCATCAAGCTACACTACAAGAAATACCCCCAGGTAATCTCTTAAAATCTCATTTATGAAATTCTGGAAGACCGCGGGAGCATTACACAACCCAAAGGGCATGACGAGGTACTCGAAATGACCTTCGGGCGTGTTAAACGCAGTCTTCCACTCATCCCCCTCTTTGATGCGGATAAGGTTATACGCCCCCCGTAGATCAAACTTAGAGAACCATTGGGCCCCCTGAACCTGATTAAAGAGATCAGGAATCAAAGGAAGGGGATACTGGTTCCTTACAGTGACCTTATTCAAGTTACGGTAGTCAATGCATGGCCTAAGACCACCATCCTTCTTCCCTACGAAGAAGAAGCCAGCACCTACCGGAGAGGTAGAGGGGCGAATGTAACCCTTGGCCAGGCATTCATGGATATACTCTCTCATGGCTTCACGCTCGGGACAAGAGAGATTAAATATCCTACCCTTAGGGAGCTTAGCTCCTGGTACCAAATCGATAGCGCAATCGTATTCTCTATGAGGAGGTAACACTTCGAAGGCCTCCTTAGAAAAAACATCAGCGAAGTCCTGAACAAACTCAGTTAGCGTGTTCACCTCATCAGGGGGAGAAATAGAATTAACAGAAAAACATGACGTCAAGTATTCATTACCCCATTTGGTAAGATCCCCAGTATTCCAGTCAAACGTGGGATTATGCAACTGCAACTAGGGAAGGCCTAAAACCAAATCGGACGATAATCCCTGCATCAACAGTACAGAACACTGCTCCAAATGCATGGAGCCAACAAGGAGTTCAAAAACAGGGGTATGCTGTGTAAAATAACCATTAGCAAGAGGAGTGGAGTCGATACCCACTACCGGGACCAGTTTAGGCAAATCAATCAAAGGCATAGCTAGAGACATAGCAAATTCCACAGACATGATATTAGCAGAAGACCCTGAATCCACGAAGGCACTGCCGGTAGCAGACCTACCACCAAAAGAGACCTGTAAGGGAAGCAAGATTTTATTACGTTTCATATTTACGGGAAATACCTGTGCGCCCAAGTGACCTCCCCGATGATCACTTAGGCGCGGAAGTTTTCCGGCTGCTTATTCCTACGCCTAGGACAGGTGTTCACTTGATGCTTGTCATCCCCACAATAGAAGCAGAGACCATTCTTCCTGCGGAACTCTCTACGTTGTTGGGGGGACACGGAGGCCCCGAGTTGCATAGGTACCTCCGAGTCTTCCGTGGAAGAACGAAGCAACGGAACCTTGGGAGGCATCATGGGGGAGTCAGAGGAGAAAACACAAAAACGTTCAAGTTGTCGTTCCCTGAGACGTCGGTCAAGTCGTTCCGCTAAAGCCATAACCTGGTCTAGGGAGTCAGAAGAGGGATAGCTAACTAGTAGGTCTTTCAGGGCGTTCAACAGACCCAACCTAAACTGGCACCTTAAGGCAGGGTCATTCCACCGAGAAGCTACGCACCACTTCCTAAAGTCAGAACAATACTCCTCAACAGGTCTCTTACCCTGACGTAAGGTCACCAGCTGACTCTCGGCAAAGGCAGTCTTGTCAGTCTCGTCATAAATGAGTCCGAGAGCAGGAAAAAAAAGATCAACGGAGCAAAGTTCAGGGGCGTCAGGAGCCAAGGAGAAGGCCCATTCTTGGGGCCCTTCCTGGAGCCGGGACATAATTATACCCACCCGCTGGCTCTCAGAACCTGAGGAGTGGGGCTTTAAGCGAAAATAGAGCCTACAACTCTCCTGAAAGGAGAGAAAAGTCTTCCAGTCCCCTGAGAACCGGTCAGGCAACTTGAGGTGGGGTTCAAGAGGTGAGGTGAGGGGCACTACCATGGTAGCATCAGGCTGGTTGACCCTCTGAGCCAGGGCCTGGACCTGTAGGGAGAGACCCTACATTTGCTGAGCCAGGGTCTCAAGGGGGTCCATAGTAGTGTCAGAGACCAGGGTAGACTAGGTATATTGGCTTGTGATTATGTAATGATGGGGGTAGGGAAACAGACAAGTGAGCCCTAATCTACCCGCCACTCAGTCCCTGCCTACTTGCAACGACCCGCCCTAGGCGACGGGGTACAACTGGGCGACGGTCCCTACGCTTAATAAGTGCACGACAGACAAACAGACAAGGGTACAAAGAAGCAAAGGGAAATGGGGCAGTTGCCCACGGCAACACCGTGAGCAACAAGAGTGGTGAACGAGCCAAGTCAAACCAGGAGTGTACGAGGTACCAAACGCAGAGCAGGAGAGTAGTGAACATGCCGAGTCAAACCAGGAGTGTACGAGGTACCAAACGCAGAGCAGGAGAGTAGTCAGTAAGCCAGGGTCAGTATGAAGCAGGGTCAAATAGTTCAAGAAGCTGCAGCAGGGACAGGAAACCAAACGAGAAGTATCACAAGCAAGGAGGAACAGGAAAGGCAGGTATAAATAGACAGAGGGCGGGAGCTAGCTCCGTCTGGCCAGGCTGTGATAGTCTCTCCCGCTCCTAAGCCTGCCATCCTGAGTGGTGGAAGATGGAGTCAGTCTCACAGACATAGAAGCAGGTGCAGACTGATTACCTATGGGCGTTGACACAGAAGCTGTGCCTGGCAGATCCTTTACAGGCTCAAATTACGTTGCAAAGAAGTGCCCTGCACTTCTTTGCCGAGGCAGTCATTTTACGCGTCGTCGTTTGACAGCTGTCAAACGACGACGCGTAAATGACAGGTCGTCTGCACAGTACGTCGGCAGACCCATTCAAATGAATGGGCAGATGTTTGCCGACGTATTGTAGCCCTATTTTCAGATGTAAAACTAGGCATAATACGCCTCGTTTACATCTGAAAATAGGTCGTGTGAACCCAGCCTAAAATGACAGAAAGCTGAATATAAGATAACAAGAAGAATTCTCCTGATATAACCAATAAATATAAGGTCTGGAGGACTCTTTGAAATCTTGGGTGCCATAGATGTCATTTGACTTGAAACAGCTCATCCCTTTGTAGACATGCACCCTGATGATGATAATAATAATCATCATCATTATTTACAGAGTGCCATTATATTCAACAGAACTTTACAATTAGAGCTTGATCACACGTTGCGGAAATGCTGCGCATTTTCCATCTGGAATTGCAGACGGAAAATACGCAGAAGAATACAGTAGCAGCAAAGTCGATGAGATTGAACAAATCTCATCCACACACTGCGTAAAAACTGAGTGAAAAAAACGCTCAGAAATGTACCTGTGCTGCGGAAATTTATTCCGCAGCATGTCAATTGTATTTGCGTAAAAGCAAATTTGTTGTGGGATTTCCCCATTGAATTTAATATTTTTTTTTGTGAAGGAGCGATCCCACCGCAAAAAACACAACTCAGAAAAGAAAAAAGGGCTGATACTTACTCAGAAGTCTGTTTTCCTCCCTCCAGCGCGGCCTCCTGGGATGACGATTAATCCCATGTAACCGCTGTAGCCAATCACAGGCTGTAGCGGAGGTTACATGGGATTAAACGTCATCCCAGGAGGCCGGCCTGAGTGACGTCAGAAGGCCGCCCTCCTGGGATGACACTTCATCCCAGGTGGCCGCCGCTACATGCCAATCACAGGCTGCAGCGGTCTCCTGGGATGAAATGTCATCCCAAGAGGCCGGCCTGGTGCTGCAGTTTTCCGCAGCGGACATTCCGGGCGAAAAACTGCACCACAGATACGCTGCGTGCTTTTCCGCAGCATATCTATCCCGTGTGAACTCAGCCTTAGGGATATAACAAACAAGTAAAACTGATCTAATCTTTCCTTTTAGGGTTTAGATAGTCAGCCTCATACTGTCCAACATCGCTTGATATAATGGTCCTTTTACCCGACCCGTTACTATGATCAGTTATCCCCATGCATTACCATCATGTTGACAGCACATTCCATCATGTTGACAGTACAGCCGATGAAGGGGCATTTACTTGTTCCTCAGTTGATCATTGCCCTGTTTACACAGGGCAATCATCGGGAAAGAGCGTTCATACATGTTTGCCCGATCATTGGCCTCTGTAAAAGGACTGAGGACTTTAGACTAAGGTC
This sequence comes from Rhinoderma darwinii, assembly GCF_050947455.1. Lineage (NCBI taxonomy): Eukaryota > Metazoa > Chordata > Amphibia > Anura > Rhinodermatidae > Rhinoderma > Rhinoderma darwinii. The sequence continues at coordinate 239,262,465 of NC_134689.1, read as the reverse complement.
TCATGCACACGACCATAGCCGTGATTACGTCATGGACGGCCGCGCAGTGTCATCCGCAGGCCCTCCGCTATCACAGACCATGCACATACAAGATGTGCATTGACTTTTAGTAGCCTGTAAAAGTGATTTGTCCTATTTTTTTGCGGTCCGGGCTCCAGGCCAATGCATAGACCATGGAAACCACGGTTGTGTGCATGGGCCCATAGAAATTAATGGGTCCGCAAATCATCTGCATTTTTGCGGATGAATTGCGCACGCAAAAGCACGGTCGTGAACATGTGGCCTAAGGAGGTATTTTAAAAAGGTTCTATGAGAGGAAAAACAGCACCACACTTGTCCATGGGCTGTATCTGGTATTGCAACTCAGCAAAATTCAAGTGAAGAGCTGTGAAGAGCTGCAATACCAGGCTTAGCTCATGAACAAGAGCAAAGCTTTTTTTTAGGTGAAAGCAGCCCTATTTTTCCAATGTCATACAACACCTTTTAACGTTGATTTTCCTGAACAAGAGTTATATGTACTATTTGAAGATGTTGTTCTTGTGTTTTCTGTCATTACTAGCCTTATTTTGCTTCTACAATGGGGTAAACAGAATAAAAAAAGAATAGTGAATTATTTCCCTCTTCCACTGTGAGCACCTGTTACTATCTAGTTTGATAATCTCTATTTGGCTGTCATTCAATGAACCTATTCTTTCCGGCCACCGGCATATCTCTGATTGTTTCTCAATCCCTTGTCTTTTGGCTAGTAGGGAAACCTGTGCGCTAAAATCTCTATTGACTAGTCACGATAGACGCTACACAAATCCATCACTTTCTTGTTTAATTTATGTTGTGCTGTTTTGTTTTTTTGCATTTCTTTGCAAACTATTACCGAATGATGTATCACAGCTGTGCTTTGTGGGAATTGTTAATCTGTAAACAGCTTTTGTGTCAGGGAGGGAATTGAGGGTGGCACTGGTATATTGTGGGCAGTTTATCTCTGCCTGAAGGGACACTATGATTGAAGAAAATAACAATAATGCAGAGCAGCTGTAGGTAGAGTAGTAACACATTATGAACACTTGGGAACAAGTATAATGTTTATCACTATCTTGTGAGGACAACCATGCCTTCATTTGGAAACAAGAACGATTTTGATATTGTATATAGTGCTCATGGAATGAAAAATTACTGTATTATTCAAATTAGGAATATTTGAATCAAAGGCATTACATATTAGCTGAATTGATTTTACAATACCACTTTGTCTTTTTATCCTTGCATACTAAATAGATATTGTAATCTCTAACCACACAATATGAAAAGTACCATTGCTCTCATAGCTGTTTTTTGGACAAACAGCCCTTACTATTGACCCAAATCCCTCTGTCAATCTTTGCTCCTTAAATTTTCCTCTTTTTGAACTGATAAAAAGATTTGCGTTGATGCATTTACATTATTGCTCCAGAAAGTATCTGTTTGGTTCCTAACTCTATATCAGACCACACATTAAGGCCCCATGCACACGACCGTGCCCGCAATCCCGGCCCGCGATTGCGGGCATGGCCGGCCGCTGACTGACAGCCGCATTTTCGGGCCGTGCTCCCATACAAAGTATGGGAGCACGGCCCGCAAAATGCGAAAGAACGGACATGTTCTATAATTCCCTGAACATTTCCACGGCACTGACACCCTTCCGTAGTGCTACGGAAAGGTGTCAGTGTTCAATGAAAGTGAATGGCTCCGTTTTTTGCTGTCGTGTGCATGGGGCCTAACAGTTTAATGCCATTTGGAGTACAAAGTTTTCTATGGGAGAGTTGTAGCATGATATAACAGACCATCATTACCTTGTGACAGATCTGTTTCTTGTGTTTCATCCTATCTACTGTATATTTCTGTTCCACCATATCATAGTATCATACTTTCTCTGTTTTAGTGGTTTAAATTATTTTGTTTTTATCATTTGTTGCCCCCCTTTACATTTTTATTTATCCACATTGGTTTTCCCCTGTTCCTAAAACTTTTATTCCCATAAGGTATGTAGCTCTCACAATAAAAATTGAATATGCTTTTAAAATATTAATTTAGTATCTGTACTGCTAATGCTGAGGATATTGTCCCAGTCTACAAGGTTAAGGGAATCGCTAAACTGATCAAACTTTGTCTTTCTGAAGTTCAATCATTAGATACTAGAACAAGTCCTTGCCATGGTGGGACGGACTGATAATATTAAGTTTCATGTCTAATTTTAAACCGTGGAGCTCTACTGGGAAGAGCAAACACAGTGGTTGGTAACCAAGAGCTGTAGACACAAGATAACAAAATAAAAAATATAATATTGATGCTATTTATGAAAAGTGGTCTATGACTCACAGAAAAAAACATTATATCAAGAAAGTCTCCATGCTATTAGCTTGTTTTTACTTCTATTACATGTATACAAATGTAAAAAAATTATTATTTCAAAACATTCATGACTCAATTTTGTCTTGATGACCTGAAGTATTTTTCATTCTAGAGTTTTTTTTTTGTTTTTTTTAATGCTTCTAGTGGAGAATAAAGCATTCAATGGAACATGCCACAATTTTTCTTAACCATAAGAAATTAATACAAAATTGATATTGGAAAATGGTGTAACTTTTAATTATACAAAAGATAACATTAATTTACTGAAACTGGACAACCCCTTTAAATAGTGTGGCATTTTATTGATTTAAAGGTCTACTATAATGCTTTATGGGTTTATATCATCTCTAGCAAATTCAAGGAACACAGCGCTAATACTCTGCATTTCCATCTATAAAGAGGACAGCTTCAGTGTACCTAATACACTGATACACTCAACGGTTTCTTTATAAATAACATAGCCATCTTCACCACAACATGAGACTTGCGCTGTGTTATTTGCAAGCAAAACAAATACATAATACATAGAAACATAAAATAATAACAGCAGAATAAGACAAAGAGGTCCATCAAGTCTACTATTACTTAAAGCAACCATCAACAGTAATCCCACTCAAACTATCAGTTGTTTATTCCTACTAGATCTTCCTGTGACAACAGTTCAATATTAATTGGCTTATGTATATGTTTTACATTGTCTATATTTAGCTCATAGTACTTGATTTAAAGAGAACCTTTTTCCTCCCCATACATGTACAGCTGAGTGCAGCATGTAATGGGGAGGGCTGCACAAACCGTGGGGCACTTTACATTTTTTTCCTGCCTCCCTCCGTTATTTAGAAATCGGTGCCGTTACATTTGGTGCCCGATATTTAAATAAACCCCTGAACATTCAACGGGGCATGTACTGTCAAGGGGACGTGTTACTATGGCTGTGACACTGTCCAATCAGATATGGACAATGTTACAGCAAAAGGGAGGAGAGAGGGGGTAATTTAAATATCGGGTGCCAAATATAACGGCACCGATATCGAAATAACGGAGGGAGGTAGAAAAGAATGTAAAGTGCCCCCGGGTTTGTGCAGCCCTCCCCATTACATGCTGCACTCAGCTGCACATGTATGGGGAGGTGAAACGTTCTTTTTAACTATGCTCAATGCAAATGTACAGTATAGATGCAGAGTGATGTGTTTTAATTAGAATTTTACTTAAAAAAACCTATTCAGTACTCCAATGTAATAAAAATCAGCCTCCCATTGACTATAAACAACCAGTTCTGTAGTGTAAAGTATGGGGTACAGAGACGTGGAGGAAGAACTAGTCTTAGAGTTCCACAACATGGGCCGTGCAAACGAGCGGCGATCAACGAGACAGCTCGTTAGCTCCTTTCACAAGGAGCTAGTATGGGGACGATCGCTCGTCCCCATACATTATTCTCATTTTGGCAGCGCGTCTCCCTGTTTACACAGTGAGATGTGCTGCCGACAGCGATAATATTTTCAGCTGCATAAACTATACAATCAGCTGATGAATGAGCTCGTTCATCTGCTGATTGCTGCCCTGTTTACACAGGGCAATGATCAGGAACGAGCTTTCTGTGAACACTGGTTTGACCAATAATTGGCCAGTGTAAATAGGCCTTTAGTGTCTGGTATCATTAGAAATTAGACAAAGAAAGACTTCTGACTTACAAAATAATTGAATATTGTGTTGGAGTGATTGATTATCTTTGCCCTAATGGAGCAGAAATACAAAGACAGCCACACAGCTAACACCAAGGAAAAGAAATAGCAGGTATTGACATATTTATAAGACACTAACTGTACTTCGGCTGTATTCATTGTCTTTCTCTGGGTTAAGTGGACTTTTGAATCTGACTTGTCATCTTCCAACTGTATTGCTGTTTGCTATTTCCACAATTTATTGGGACTGCAGTAAACTATTACAGATAGAACATGCTGGTTTAGGGAGAACGATGGTTTCAGCAGGCTGTAGTAAGGAATGGATTTCTTTGGATTGTCAACTATTCTGCCTGTGGAATAAGAGCATGGCTTATGGCTATTAACATCAGTCTTAGAAATAAGTGTGCACTGAGCTAAATTATTGATGGACTGTGACCAGTGGTAGATAGACTTTTAGTAGCTGTTGATGTCTATGAAAAGCATGTTAACCGTGTTACTAAATTTTAGTGCTGTGGCAAGAAGGAGCTTGTACTTTGGCTGAAATTAGTTTAGTAGAATTTAGCAATGTCTAAGTTGATGACGAGGTTCAAATAGTGTATTTGAACAGTGAGAATAGCTGTGTGTGACTATCTGACCAAAATGATATGGACACCTGGCTGTTGTCACGATCTAGGGGTATGTAGACCCACTAGGCTGCTCCGCTGTAGCGGAGTGGCAGCTGACCAAACGAAAGTCTATACAGTCTATGCAAAAGTCCTTAGCATGATAGTACCTGTAAGAGTCCTGACAGTAGCAGAGGCTTAGGCACGGGTAGAACTTGACGTGACAGATGACAGCAGACGTGGCAGATGACAGCAGACGTGGCAGATGACTCCAGGCGTGGCAGATGACAGCAGACATGGCAGATGATACACACGACTTCAACTAAAGGCTTAGGTACACGTGACAATACAGCAACAGGATACGGGATACGGGAACACTGGGAGCAGGATACAACTAAGGGACCATTTGCAATACGAACATGGGTAGACAACAACCACAATGCACAGGCAAGGAATGAAAGGGCGGAGCCCTTTTTATAGTCCAGGGTGATCTGGAGATTGGATAGGCAATTTTTAGTAAGCGTGCGCGCTGGCCCTTTGAGGCCGGGGTCGAGCGCGTGCGCACCCTATCAGACAGTCCAGGGCCAGACGGCCACACGAGCTGGCGTCTCCTAGGGGGGAGACGCTGGCAAGCGGCCAAGAGTCTGTGGTGGCGGACCCCCGACGGAGGTGAGCGGCGGCGGTCCGCGGCGGCAGCTGTAACAGCCGTCACACCTATATGAGCTTGTTGGACATTCCATTTCAAAACCATAGATGTTAATATGGAGTTAGACCTCTTTTTGCGGCTTTTAAAGAAGATCTGTCACTAGTTTATTAATGCCCCATATCCTAACTATTCGAATAGGCGTTATGATGCTGATAACTACAAAGTAATTTGTTTTTTCAAAAATGTTTATTATTTGTATAGTTATGAGCATTTTTATAAATATACTAATGTGGGTCTAATAGCCAAATAGGAGGTGACTTTTTCTTTTCACTCTGGGCGGTGTAATGTTTTCTGTATGATGCTGCCCAATCAGCTTCATACAGTTCTCCTCTTCCCAGCCCAGCAACACTGTGTGATCATATAGTATACAGCTTCCATTCTCGACAGTGTATTCAACTGGTGATACCTCTGGTTGTTTCACAGCTGGAACTGCGATCCTGGTGCCTTATGAAAGATTAGAATCTCAGCCGGAGATATGCCTATTTGAAGTGATCCCTTTTTCCTCCAGCCTCAGTCTCTCACACTGTGTGAAGCAGCTTCATGCTGATAGGACAGCGTCAGAGGCTGTGAGGTAGCTCGACCTCAGGAGAACCGCTGCTGTTGACACCCACTTGTCTAGTATAGCCTCCTTTGCATACTTAGAAAAAAGCTCATAACTTTTAAAATAATAAATGTTTTGGGACACAATATTTACTTTCATTATTAGTGTGACAGCGTCTATTAGATTAGCTAGGAGATGGGGCATTAGTAAACTGGTGACTGATCCTCTTGAATGGGGTTATCTTATAAGTGACAACCCCTACTGAACTCAGTTATTAACAAGGGGTGTCCACATAATTTTGGCCATATAGTATACATCTGTGTGAAGTGATCTGAGATTATAATTTATTTAGCTCATTCATACTAACATCTAAGATGTGTGTTTTTTAACACCTACCCGCACGAGTAAGTAACTGTACGTCGTTGCGGGAGGTTACTTCCTGCACGAGGACACAAAGTTACTGAGTTGTTTCCGGTGCACACTGTCGGCGACAGTGTGCAACGGGAACCGGGAGGTCAGCTATCGCCGACAGCTAACACTCCACTCTTGCTGGCCAGCGGTCCTTTGCCGCTGATTTTGGCGAATTAACCCCTTAAATTCGTCGATCGGTTGCAATCGCTGAATTTTCGGGGTTTCTAGCATATCGGCAGACCCCTGTAGTGATAGGGGTAGGGAAACGGACAAGTGAGCCCTAATCTACTCGCCACTCTGTCCCTGCCTACTTGCAACGACCCGCCCTAGGTGACGGGGTACAACTGGGCGGCGGTCCCTACGCTCAGTAAGTGCACGAGACAAAACATACAAGGGAATATAAAGCAAAGGGAAAGGGGCGGTTGCCCACGGCGACACCATGAGTAACAGAGTGGTGAACGAGCCAAGTCAAACCAGGAGAGCACGAGGTACCAAACGCAGAGCAGAAGAGTAGTCAGAAAGCCAGGGTCAGAATGGAGCAGGATCAAATTGTTAGGAGCTGTAGCTGGGCCAGGAAACCACACGGAAAGAATCACAAGCAAGGAGGAAAAGGAAAGGCAGGTATAAATAGACAGAGGGCGGGAGCTAGCTGAGTCTGGCCAGGCTGCGATAGGCTCTCCCACTCCTAAGCCTGCCAGCCTGAGTGGTGGAAGCTTGAGTCAGTCTCAGAGAGATAGACTCAGGTGAAGACTGATTACCTAAGGAAGTTAACCCCGAAGCTGTGCCTGGCAGATCCTTTACAACCCCAGTCCGAAATTGCGGGGTTTGCGGATAGTTAGTATGGCAAATGGAAGCCAAACAATGGCTTCCGTGTCTGCCATGGATGGAAGCCCATCAGGACCAACTTTCGGCTGGTCCTGATAGGCTTCCTGTCAGAGTGACAGGAAGTCACAGTGTCGTTCCCAATGCACACTGTCGGTGACAATGTGTGCATCGGGAACTGGGAGATCAGCTGTCCCGGACAGCTGCTTTCGGCAATTAACCCGATAAATGTGGTGCTCGATTGCGATCACCACATTTAGGGGGTTTGTAGCACATCAGCAGCCCCCATGCAATTGTGGGGGCTGCTGATGCTTGTGATGGCACCCGGGAGCCAGGCAACGGCCTCCGGGTCTGCCATGTATGGAAGCCTATGACGACCATCCTCTGGCTGGCCCTCGTAGATTTACTGTCAGAGTGACTGTGACGTCACACTGACAGTTGGAATACATTACACTACCTAGGTAGTGTAATGTATTTTAGCAGCGATCAGAGCTGCAGGTAAAAAAAAAAAAGTTTTTGTTTTCCTATAATAAGACATTTATTATAGGGAAAAGTACACATATTTGGTATCATCGTGTTTGTAACGACCCAAACTATGAAACTATAATGTTATTTTTTCCGCATGGTGAACGCCGCAAACAAAATAAACTGAAAATTATGTCAGCATCGCTATTTTTTGGTCACCACCACTCCCAAGATATAGAATAAAAAGTGATCAAAAACTCGCATTTACCCCAAAATAGTACCAATAAAAACTACAATCCGTCCCGTAAAAAACAAGACCTCCCACAGCTTTTTTGACAAAAAAATAAAAAAGTTATGGCTCAGAATAGGGTGTCTCAGAAAATAAATTATTTTATAGAAACGTAATTTTATTGTGCAAACGCTGCAAAACATAAAAAAAACTATACACATATGGCATCGCCGTAATCGTACCGACCGGCAGAATAAAGTAATACGTAATTTATTGCGCACGGTGAACGCTGTAAGAAATAAAGACTTTAAAACGCCAAAATCGTTGTTTTTTTGGTCACCTTAGCTCTAAAAAAGATCCTGTGGGTTCAAAATGCTCACTATACCCCTAGAAAAATTCCTTGAGGGGTGTCGTTTCCAAAATAGGGTCACTTTTGGGGGGTTTTCACTGTTTTGGTCCCTCCAGGGCGTTGCAAACCCGACATGGCACTGAAAACCAATCCAGCAAAATCTGTGCTCCAAAATCCAAAAGGCGCTCCTTCCCTCCTGAGCCCTGCCCTGTGTCCAAACATCAGTTTATGACCACATATGGGGTATTGCCGTAATCGGGAGAAATTGCTTTACAAATGTTGGGGTGCTTTTTCTCCTTTATTCCTTGTAAAAATGAAAAAATTCTATGTTTCCACAGAAAAAAAGGTGATTTTCATCTTCACAGACTAATTTCACTAAATTCTGCAAATAAAACCTTTGGTGTCAAAATGCTAACTATACCCCTAGAAAAATACCTTGAGGGGTGTAGTTTCCAAAATGGGGTCACTTTTGGGGATTTTTGACTGTTTAGGTACCACAAGACCTCTTCAAACCTGAAATGATGCCTAAAATATATTCCTAAAAAAAAAGTTGCATTGCTCTGGTAAAACCTTCTGTGTTGCAGATTATTTTTTTTTATTACAAATGAATTTCGAAAAAAAAAAGGAAATTTGTAAGTGTCACGTCTACTTTTCCTTAATTCCTGTGAAACACCTAAAGGGTTAAAATACTTTCTGAATGTGTTTTTGAACACCTCGAGGGGTGCAGTTTTCAAAATGGGGTGATTTATGAGGACTTTCTAATATAGAAGGCCCTCAAAGCCACTTTAGAACTGAACTGGTCCCTGTAAGAATGGCCTATTGAAATTTTCTTAAAAATATGAGAAATTGCTGCTAAAGTTCTAAGCCTTGTAACGTCCTAGAAAAATAAAAGGACGTGAAAGAAAAACTATGCAAACAAAAAGTAGACATATGGGGGATGTTAACTAGTAACTATTTTGTGTGGTATTACTATCTGTTTTACAAGCAAATACATTTACATTTAGAAAATGCTAATTTTTGCTCAAATTTGACATTTTTCACAAATAAATATTGAATTTATCGACCAAACTTTTTCACTAACAAAGTACAATATGTCACGCGAAAACAGTCGGAGAATCGCTTGGATAGGTAAAAGCTTTCTGGAGTTTTTACCACATAAAGTGACACGTCAGATTTGAAAAAATCATCTGTGTCCAGAAGGCCAAAACAGGCTGTGTCCTGGGAGGGCTGTCATCCTTCCTTGAATATCTGTTCTTGGGGAAAAATTGCTCTGAAGGCTCCGATTCTGTTTTTGTCACCTGAAATAAGGCGTTCCAGAAACATTTAGCCACTGAACACTCCCACCTCCATAGGCAATAACATGATATGTATGTTCATGGGATGACGAAGGAAGCTTGTCGTCAGCTAAAGCATCTTTTGACTGGCAAATATCTTACATCGATGGGCAACATTACAGGAGTGTCCGGATATTAGAATAGACTTGCTGATGGGCTGTGCCTGGTATTGCAACTCAGCCCCATTTAACTTTAAAGGGTTTAATCCCAAGTGAAGGCTTTTTTTTTTTTCATAAATATAAAAAAAATACTGGCAATTATTAGTTTAACCCCTTCCCTACACGGATTTTCACTTTATTTTTTTCTTCCCCACCTTCCAAAAGTCGTAACTTTTTTATTTTTCCATCAATATTGCCGTATGAGGGCTTGTTTTTTGCGGGACGAGTTGTAGATTTTCATAGCACCATTTATTGTACTATAGAATGTAGTGGGAAACTGGAAAAAAATATTTGTGGGGTGGAATAGGAAAAAAACAGCGATTCCACAATCTTTTGGGTGGTTTTGCTTTTACGGCATTCACCATGTGGTATAAACTACGTTTTAACTTTATTCTGTGGGTCAATACGATTACAGCGATACCAAATTTATATAGTTTTTTTCTACTACTTTTACAAGGAAAAAACTGTTTTTTAAAAATAAAATTTGAGTTTTGTCGCCATATTCTCAGAGCCATAACTTTTTTATTTTTCTGTCAATTCAGCAGTATGAGGGCTTATTTTTTTTGCAGGGTGAGCTGTAATATTCCATTTTGTGGTACATGAGACTTTTTGATGACTTTTTATTCAATTTTTCTGTGGGAGATGAAGTGACCACAAAACAGCAATTCTGATGTTTTTTTTTTTTTTTTTAATGATATATTGTAATAGTTCACATTTTTACGGACGTGTCGATACCTGTTATGTTAGTTATTTATTTATTTTTTACATTGTGTTTGAGGGAAAATGGGAAAAGGTATTTTTTTAACTTTTAATTTTATTTATTTTTTGCTGTTTTTTACTTGTTCCCCTATGACACTTGAACCAGCGATCAGCTTGATCGATTGCACAATATCTCGATATGCCGTAGGCATGGCTTCATAGGAGTACAAAGACGGCTGACCTGAGGGCCTTCATCAGTCCCCCAGGCTGCCATGCCAATCAACGGCACCCCCTGATCGGGGGCCATTGGAATGTTACAGGGGGTCGCCCCTCTGTTTTTAGTCATTCAAATACTACGGTTGCTATTGGCCGCGGCATTTAACGGGTTAAACGAGTGGGATCTCGCTCGTTACCCAGAAGTGACGGCTGTAACACACTGCCGACACGCTCGATCTATGGAGCAGGCTCAGCCCGTGACCTCACTCCATACTCCCCCCACCCGACATGCGCCGTAAATTTACGGCGGATGTCGGGAAGGGGTTAATGATGTAAATACTTTGTTTGTATTCATTTTCTAACATACTTTTTTTCTTTTCTAAACCTTTCAATGCAGCTACTGCCTGTTCTATTTTCTAAATGAGGACATGAGAGGCTTGATGCCAATCAAGCCCCTCTGCTGTCTTAGTGCACACACCCGACGCTGCTAGATACTGTAGTACTAGCAACATCAGTAGTAAAGGTGGCTAAACACATCGTTACAAATAAACAAAATCTATCTCACTCTCCTCGCAGAAACCCCCCCCCCCACCAGTAGCTATAGCGTGCGCTCACAATGAGACGGCCGGGACCTAACGCGCATACGAGACGGCCGTCCATCCTCTCCAAGGAATGGTGAGTAGATTATTGTGCAAGCGTGGCCACCACTACAAAAAAATCAGCAGAGGCCGGATCCCGAGGCAACGAGCAATATACAAAACTACAGCTTTGCAAAAAATACAGGTATTTACAAAAGTTCATAACCTTTAGTTGATGAGCTTTTAGGTTTACTTATTAAGATGGGAAAACCTTTTTAATGGGGCAGAGCTACAATACCAGACATAAGCTATGGTCAACAGTGGCCCTGTTTCTGGGGGGGGGGGAACAGACTACCGCCTACATATACAAATTTAATAATACGACAACTATCTTTACTATCCTAAAATATTTACTACACGTCAATTACATGTCAGCTGATTCTCTGCTCGGGCACTCCAATACTGCTGCCGACGTCACTGTCCATATATGGACAGTGACTAAAGGGATATCCTATCGCTGGAGCCCCTGAGCAGAGCATCAGCTGATGTTCTGCCTGTGGACTCCAGGACTGCTGCCAAGGTCACGGTTACTGTACATATATGGGCAGTGACGTCGGCAGCTTTACGGGTGTCCTCAGGTAGAGCATCAGCTGATGTTCTGCCCGGGGACTCAAGCACTGCTGCCAATGTCACTGTCACTGTCCATATATGGGCAGTGACGTCGGCAGCAGAACTGGAGTCCCCGAGCAGAGCATCAGCTGTGGCTCTGCTCAGGGACTCCAGCGATAGGAAACCCCTTTAATCACTGTCCATGTATGGACAGTGACATCGGCAGCAATAGTGGAGTACCCGAGAAGAGCATCAGCTGATGCTCTGCCTGGGGACTCTCGTGCTGCTGCCGACGTCACTATCCATATATGGACAGTGACGTTGGCAGCAGTGCTAGAGTCCCCAGGCAGAGCATGAGCTGATGCTCTGTTCAGGGACTCCAGCCAGGGGTGAACCTAGCCCCTTTGCTGCCTGGGGCGAACTATAAAAAGGCGCCCCCCCCCCAAATCTATCAGAGTTTTCTCATTACTAGTTTTACACATCAAACACGCAATATATATATGTTTTAAATAGGAAAACATTTGATGTTTATTTGTTAAAGTGCTGTTTGAAGTATGGAAAATATTTAAAGAATTATTCTTACTGCCAATCAGTGCAGTGCAAATAGTACAGTCTGCACTGCACTGCCCCATATCTTACCTCGGCAGTCAGTCTCATTTGCGGCGTCACTCTCTGCAATTACATTCAAGCCAGTCCAGGACGGATTGCGCTTAGTGCTGTTTTAAAGCGGAACGTCCTGCGTTGGTTTCTTTGCTCTACCTGCTGTATTGCAGTGGTCTGCTTGTGCTGGCTTGATGCAAGTGGTGGATTATTATGATCTTAGGCCCTTGGCTGTACACAAGTTATGGGCCCACATCCCACACGTAAGTATCACCTACATGTCAAATTACATCACATGCCACTTAGCAGACTGTCTCTTAGCCTGATCATCTGCTGCCCCACTCAAACTTCCCCACAGCCCCCACCACAGTAATTTACATAGATTGTAAGACCAACATTACAAATAATACCACCATACCGTTACTGAATAATACCCCCACACCATAACCACATAGTGACTGAATAATACCCCCATACTGTTACTGAATAATACCGCTACACCATAACCACAAAGTGACTGAATAATATCCCCATACTGTTACTGAATAATACCTCCACACCATAACCACATAGTGACTGAATAATACGCCCATACTGTTACTGAATAATACCATCACACCATAGCCACATAGTGACTGAATAATACCATCATACTGTTACTGAATAATACCCCAAATGTTAATAATGCCTCCTCTAGGTGCCCCACACAGTAATAGTACATACCCCCATTTGTTGCCATCTAAAGGGCCCACATAGTAAGTATTACTTTTTGTTCCCCTATACAGTAAGGGGCGTTTTACTGACAGCAGAGGGCTCTACAGGGGGGAATTATCCCCCCAATAGAGCCCTCACTAGTTACTATACTGCAAGGTTAGGGGGGTCTGAGCACCTGACTGACTGCTCCAAAGGGGGGCAGAATCCCCCCCCTATAGAGCCCTCAGTGCAGTAAGTCAGACGCTCAGACCACCTCCCCCCCCCCGCCTATCCTTCCATTATAGTGATGTAAGGGCTCTATGGGGTGGATTATTCCCCCCCCCCCATAGAGCCCTTGGCTGTCAGTAAAATGCCCAGACCCCCTTGCAGTATACTTCTGGGTAGGCCCGGCCTTAGGCTAGAGGGCACCCTGTGCAGCAGAATTGTTTTGGCGCCCCCTCCTATATTACATACTTTCCACATAAATAATGCCACCATACACTGTTCACATAAATAACACCGGTATATCCTGTACGTATAAATAATGCTGCCATTTACTTTATACACAAATAATAAAATGTAAAATGTATACATATATAATACCGCCTTATACAGTACAAATTAATAATACTGTACATATAAATAATACCCCCATGTACTGTGTGTGTATATATATATATATATATATATATGTGTATATATATATATATATATATATATATATATATATATATATAAATAATGTTGCCATATATTGTACATATATGCTGCAAGTATGATTAATCTAATCACTTTATACTCTACACACATATAACACCGCTATATAATGTACACACATATAATACCACTACATATTGTTTGTATAAAAAATACTGCTATAACTGTAGACATATAGTACCATTATATTCACTGCACACCTATTATACTGCTATATACTATACTCACATATAATACCGCTATATAATTCATAGACCTATAATATTGCAACATACACTACGCGCAATATTGCTACACAGTCTACACACCCATTATCAGTATATACCCTACTCTACACATCAGTTTTCCCACCATTTACACAAAAGCACAGCAAAAACAGTTTCTAAATCATTGCTGCAAGACTACAATGTGTGAATGTCCTTACAGTATCATATATACACCATAACCATTTATATCCACATACACACATTATATATATATATATATATATATATATATATATATACAAAAAGAAAATTCAGCAGCACTCCAATGATCAAGGTGAAAAAAAGGTGAAATTTATTGAGCCAACATGGCAATGCAACGTTTCCGTCCCACCTTGGGACCTTTCTCAAGCATAGTGATACATACAAGTTCAGTGATTTATATAGTGTGTATACAATCAGTGTCATCAATCTCATTAGAATAATGAGGTTGATATAAACATCTCAAAATAACGTGATACAGCAAAGAAAGAGTATCGAAGCGACATCAATCGATACAAATAGTGAAAACAATACGTTGATGTTAAAAACAACATAAAACATACATTTCTCATGCAAGAAAATATAACATTCTTTAAATCGCAATATTCACCAGCTGGGTGAGATTCAGAGACTGCACGACCACTTAACCAATCAGAACGCAGGTATTGTTGTAAGACGTATAACACTTGTCATTCACAGCCAGTATCTGTCCAGCTCCACTGCGCATGCGTCGGATCAGTCCGGACCGGATATGACGTCTCGCTATAGTAACTAGGATACCGATCGTTAGTAAACAAAGTCCTCATAATATTCAATTATATGTGGTCGATCCGTATAACCCGGAAATGACACATCGCTTCAAGAATTTAGACATATCGATCCTCCGAAAAGGCCATTAAATACAGTACAGATAGAAAATATGAATTAACTAAAAAGATCTTTTGCTCATCTTGTCTTTACACAGCACCAACAGGGTAAATATACCCAAGTATAATACCTGCATGGGAATAGGCAGTTTACCGCACATCATAATTAGGGTGACAGAAGCTCATTCATAGTAATATATAAATAAACAAGTAGAATCCACACGAGGAAGACGGGATCCCGACCACATTCCGTGGGCGGCGGTCTCCGTCAATCAGGTTCGTGGAAAGAAACGCACACAACATCGTGTACGCGGTCCCAACCATATCACCTATAACCCGTGTAACGGACTCACTATATTTAAAATAATAAACATAAATATAAAAAAGAGGGAAAAGATGTGCCGTAAATATCACCCAGCCATGGGAAAGGAAGAAACTAATAAAAAAATCAAATATGCTGAGAAACAGACACATTGAGCAAGAGAACATTTCAACCACCTTTCCATCGCAGATATAGCTAATATTGGTTATCGTAATATCAATAAAGTTGATCTGAAGTGGTCCTGCAGTCCCATGTTTATCTATAATAGAAAATTATTTTATTAAAAACATGTCAAAAATTTATGTATCACACATTTTTTCTTTTTAAAGAGGAGAACATCACCAAAAGTCCAGACACAACAGGAGGTAACGGTCTCAGGAAGCAACTCTGGCTACATTAAATTCAACGTTAAGACCATTAGGTCGCAAGGTATTCAATTGGAAAATCCATTGAAGTTCACATTTATGTAGTGCCCTATGTCGATCACCACCCTTATAGGATACAGGGATATGGTCAAGGATCATAAATTTTAGATCTTTTTCAGTATGGCCATGATCAGTAAAATGTTTTGCAACAGGTAAGTCACATTTCTTTTTTCTTATTGAGTACCGATGGTTATTCAACCTTGTTTTAAAATCACATGTAGTTTCCCCTACATACAATAAATGGCAGGGGCACCAAAGTACATAAATAACCCAGTCTGTATCACAAGTTACATGGTGTTTAATCTTAAATAACTTATGTGTCACAGGATGATCAAAAGTATTACCCCTCTGCATAAGATTGCAATTGATGTATCTATGGCATGGGAAATTACCTGGTCTTAAAGACTTTAATAACACTTGTGTCCCTTTTAGTTGTTGTTCACCAACTCTGGTTCTAACAAGATTGTCCCTTAGATTCTTAGATCTACGGTAAGACATTAAGGGTGGATTGTTTAGTTCACAAATATGGTTATAGCTATTTTTGATAATAGGCCAATGTCTATTCAAAATGCTGGATATACTGCCACTCAACACATTATATGTAGATATAAATGGTAATCTTTTGCTTTAATGTGTTTATACGGTTTAGTCAATGTTTCCCTCGGAATACTCTTAATCTTCATTTTGTGAGTATATAATAAATGTTTAGGGTATCCCCTTTGTGCAAAATTAGCGATCATGAGGTCTAGGGACGTATCTAAATCATTCGGATCATCTACAATCCGTTTTGCTCTCATCATCTGACTCAATGGCAAAGACCGTATCATGTTCTTAGGGTGACAGCTCTCAAACTGTAAAAGGGTATTACGATCTGTATCTTTCATATATAGCCTAGTAGTTAGGACATTGTCCCTCAGTATTACATTGACATCCAAAAACTGTACCATTTCATTAGAATAGGTCATAGTAAATTGGATATTTTTATCAATCTGATTCAGAAACTGGTGGAAAGACTCCAAGTTTGCTACAGTATCCGTCCAGATGAGGAAGACATCGTCTATGTATCTCCACCACCCCAGTACATGGGTGAAGTGGTGGGACACATAGACGCATGTCTCCTCCATCATGTCCATGAAAATATTAGCGTAGGTGGGGGCCATATTGGACCCCATCGCCGTCCCCTTCAATTGAATGTAAAATTTGTCGTTGAACATGAAGTAATTATTAGTCAAAATAAGTTCTAGGAGAGACATGATGAATTCCCTACACGGGATATCATAGTCAGAATCCATTAGTCTCCGTCTCACTGCCTCCATACCTCTATCATGTCCTATAGAGGTATAGAGGGAGACAACATCAAAAGACACCAGCAGGGCTCCTGCTGGAGGTCTTATCTGTTTTAATTTCTCAAGGAAATCTGTGGTGTCCCTAATATAGGATCTAGTGTCTGTTGCAAATTGTCTCAATGCCTTGTCTACAAAAATCGAAATATTGTTTAAAAGGGAACCCCTACCAGATACAATCGGGCGACCTGGCGGATTCACTAATCCCTTGTGAATCTTGGGAAGTAAATAAAGACAAGGAGTGTTTGGATGATCTATAAGCAAGAAGGTATATAACGCAGAGTCGATAATACCCTCATCAACCGCTGATGTCAGAAAATTGCTTATCTTCTTCTCAATATCACATCTAGGGTCAGTTCTTAATAATTTGTAAATATCTGTATCACTCAACTGTCTATAAGCTTCCAACAAATATGTTGCGGTATCCACAACCACGACCGCACCCCCTTTGTCAGCGGGTTTGATGGTGAGGTCGTGGTTATGGATCAACTCATGCATAGCCGTCATTTCTGCAGTAGTGACATTAGGGTGATTAAGACAATCATTGTTCAGTACACGTAATTTAGACAGATCTTTCTTGACTAACTCCACATATGTTTCAATAGAATTCGATATCACAGGCGGCTGAAAGTCTTAAAGACTTTGGTTTATTTAATAAGAGTGGCTTTCAGCCGCCTGTGATATCGAATTCTATTGAAACATATGTGGAGTTAGTCAAGAAAGATCTGTCTAAATTACGTGTACTGAACAATGATTGTCTTAATCACCCTAAGTGGTTATGGATACCGCAACATATTTGTTGGAAGCTTATAGACAGTTGAGTGATACAGATATTTACAAATTATTAAGAACTGACCCTAGATGTGATATTGAGAAGAAGATAAGCAATTTTCTGACATCAGCGGTTGATGAGGGTATTATCGACTCTGCGTTATATACCTTCTTGCTTATAGATCATCCAAACACTCCTTCTCTTTATTTACTTCCCAAGATTCACAAGGGATTAGTGAATCCGCCAGGTCGCCCGATTGTATCTGGTAGGGGTTCCCTTTTAAACAATATTTCGATTTTTGTAGACAAGGCATTGAGACAATTTGCAACAGACACTAGATCCTATATTAGGGACACCACAGATTTCCTTGAGAAATTAAAACAGATAAGACCTCCAGCAGGAGCCCTGCTGGTGTCTTTTGATGTTGTCTCCCTCTATACCTCTATAGGACATGATAGAGGTATGGAGGCAGTGAGACGGAGACTAATGGATTCTGACTATGATATCCCGTGTAGGGAATTCATCATGTCTCTCCTAGAACTTATTTTGACTAATAATTACTTCATGTTCAACGACAAAATTTACATTCAATTGAAGGGGACGGCGATGGGGTCCAATATGGCCCCCACCTACGCTAATATTTTCATGGACATGATGGAGGAGACATGCGTCTATGTGTCCCACCACTTCACCCATGTACTGGGGTGGTGGAGATACATAGACGATGTCTTCCTCATCTGGACGGATACTGTAGCAAACTTGGAGTCTTTCCACCAGTTTCTGAATCAGATTGATAAAAATATCCAATTTACTATGACCTATTCTAATGAAATGGTACAGTTTTTGGATGTCAATGTAATACTGAGGGACAATGTCCTAACTACTAGGCTATATACGAAAGATACAGATCGTAATACCCTTTTACAGTTTGAGAGCTGTCACCCTAAGAACATGATACGGTCTTTGCCATTGAGTCAGATGATGAGAGCAAAACGGATTGTAGATGATCCGAATGATTTAGATACGTCCCTAGACCTCATGATCGCTAATTTTGCACAAAGGGGATACCCTAAACATTTATTATATACTCACAAAATGAAGATTAAGAGTATTCCGAGGGAAACATTGACTAAACCGTATAAACACATTAAAAGCAAAAGATTACCATTTATATCTACATATAATGTGTTGAGTGGCAGTATATCCAGCATTTTGAATAGACATTGGCCTATTATCAAAAATAGCTATAACCATATTTGTGAACTAAACAATCCACCCTTAATGTCTTACCGTAGATCTAAGAATCTACGGGACAATCTTGTTAGAACCAGAGTTGGTGAACAACAACTAAAAGGGACACAAGTGTTATTAAAGTCTTTAAGACCAGGTAATTTCCCATGCCATAGATGCATCAATTGCAATCTTATGCAGAGGGGTAATACTTTTGATCATCCTGTGACACATAAGTTATTTAAGATTAAACACCATGTAACTTGTGATACAGACTGGGTTATTTATGTACTTTGGTGCCCCTGCCATTTATTGTATGTAGGGGAAACTACATGTGATTTTAAAACAAGGTTGAATAACCATCGGTACTCAATAAGAAAAAAGAAATGTGACTTACCTGTTGCAAAACATTTTACTGATCATGGCCATACTGAAAAAGATCTAAAATTTATGATCCTTGACCATATCCCTGTATCCTATAAGGGTGGTGATCGACATAGGGCACTACATAAATGTGAACTTCAATGGATTTTCCAATTGAATACCTTGCGACCTAATGGTCTTAACGTTGAATTTAATGTAGCCAGAGTTGCTTCCTGAGACCGTTACCTCCTGTTGTGTCTGGACTTTTGGTGATGTTCTCCTCTTTAAAAAGAAAAAATGTGTGATACATAAATTTTTGACATGTTTTTAATAAAATAATTTTCTATTATAGATAAACATGGGACTGCAGGACCACTTCAGATCAACTTTATTGATATTACGATAACCAATATTAGCTATATCTGCGATGGAAAGGTGGTTGAAATGTTCTCTTGCTCAATGTGTCTGTTTCTCAGCATATTTGATTTTTTATTAGTTTCTTCCTTTCCCATGGCTGGGTGATATTTACGGCACATCTTTTCCCTCTTTTTTATATTTATGTTTATTATTTTAAATATAGTGAGTCCGTTACACGGGTTATAGGTGATATGGTTGGGACCGCGTACACGATGTTGTGTGCGTTTCTTTCCACGAACCTGATTGACGGAGACCGCCGCCCACGGAATGTGGTCGGGATCCCGTCTTCCTCGTGTGGATTCTACTTGTTTATTTATATATTACTATGAATGAGCTTCTGTCACCCTAATTATGATGTGCGGTAAACTGCCTATTCCCATGCAGGTATAATACTTGGGTATATTTACCCTGTTGGTGCTGTGTAAAGACAAGATGAGCAAAAGATCTTTTTAGTTAATTCATATTTTCTATCTGTACTGTATTTAATGGCCTTTTCGGAGGATCGATATGTCTAAATTCTTGAAGCGATGTGTCATTTCCGGGTTATACGGATCGACCACATATAATTGAATATTATGAGGACTTTGTTTACTAACGATCGGTATCCTAGTTACTATAGCGAGACGTCATATCCGGTCCGGACTGATCCGACGCATGCGCAGTGGAGCTGGACAGATACTGGCTGTGAATGACAAGTGTTATACGTCTTACAACAATACCTGCGTTCTGATTGGTTAAGTGGTCGTGCAGTCTCTGAATCTCACCCAGATAGGTGAATATTGCGATTTAAAGAATGTTATATTTTCTTGCATGAGAAATGTATGTTTTATGTTGTTTTTAACATCAACGTATTGTTTTCACTATTTGTATCGATTGATGTCGCTTCGATACTCTTTCTTTGCTGTATCACGTTATTTTGAGATGTTTATATCAACCTCATTATTCTAATGAGATTGATGACACTGATTGTATACACACTATATAAATCACTGAACTTGTATGTATCACTATGCTTGAGAAAGGTCCCAAGGTGGGACGGAAACGTTGCATTGCCATGTTGGCTCAATAAATTTCACCTTTTTTTCACCTTGATCATTGGAGTGCTGCTGAATTTTCTTTTTGGATATACGTATGGTCTTTGGATCGAGACTATCAGCTGGCACCCTTCATTACTGGAACCTATATACTGAATTAGAGTGCTGCCGTTTTTTCTACTGGTGTATATATATATATATATATATATATATATACACATACACATACATATATAAAACACACACATTTACACACTCATACATACACTTACCTTCTATGTAGGATCTCTAATGCAGACAGTCTCATATATAGTCGAGAATCATATATATCCACACAGATACACAGATAGATACACACACACACACACACACACACACACACACACAAACAAACATTTACACACTCACACACACACTTACCTTCTTTGTAGGATCTTTCATGCAGTCTCTTGAAGCAGCAAGGGCTTTACAACATGCCCCATCCCAGGACAGCAGATATAACCAGCTGCAGAAGTAGCTGGTCTGTTAGAAGAATAGGGGGACCCAGCACACGAGAGGAGGGGGGCACAGGAGAGGGAAGCAGGGGCACACAGGAGAGGAGGGGGATACAGGAGACACAGAAGAGGGACACATGAGAGGACTAGAAACGGAGCTTCCTCTCTGCAGACGCTGAGGCTGTGAACTCTCTGCTCCCCCTCTTCTCTGTCCCGACTGCTTCACACGAAAGGGAGAGCGAGAGAGAGAGAGGACGTAGTTTGTATTCACAGCAGTCCACAGGCTGAGGAGACGGGATATGATGCCACCATAGAGAAGATTATGATGTAGGAGGGAATAGGGGCTGCAGAGGGAGTATTCTACGAAAGCATCAGGCAGCATATTTATTGTCAGTGACGGCGCCCCCTTTACTTAGGAGTGATGCACCCTGCCGCACATGTCACACACCACTAAGGCCGGCCCTGCTCCCGGGTCCCGGTCCCCCAGCTTCGGCCGTCCGACCCCTTTTAAATTAGTAAAGGCAGGAGCGTGAGTGGCGCTCAGTTTTTAATAAAGGCCACCGCTCACCTCATGCGTCTCGTCACTTGTCATCTTGCTTGAGGAGAGAGCAATCGACCGCTCCTCCTGCAGACCTGCTCCTCTCTGGCAGCGCGTACAGCGTCAGAGAGGAGGAGGAGTGTTCTTACAGACGTGCCCATCATGCGGCACATCTGCTAAGTAAAATAAGGCATGCCCCTTACCACCGGGCCAGTCCGTCCCTGGCTCAAATTGCCGCCTCCCACTTTCGGCTAGGCTGCGCCGCCTGATGGTAGGTGCGGCACTGACTCCAGCGATAGTAAACCCCTGAAGTCACTGACCAAATGTCTGGAGCAGTGCTAGGGTCTCAAGCAAAGCGCTAGCTGATGCTCTGTTCGGGGACTACAGAGATAGGAAACCCCTGAAGTCACTGTCCATATCTGGACAGTGACGTCGGCAGCACTGCTGGAGTCCCCGGGCACAGCATCAGCTGATGCTCTGCTCGGGAACTCCAGCTATAGGAAACCCCTGAAGTACTGACCAAATGTCAGGAGCAGTGCTGGTCTCTCAAGCAAAGCGCTAGCTGATGCTCTGCTCGAGGACTCCAGCAATAGGCAATGTGACAGCCCCTTGTGGTCATGCCACTGATAACACGCCGACATGAACAGCACAGGAAGCAAGCCCTCAATTACGTGTTGGCTCGTCATCAATATTAGAAAAGCTGCAGGAATTCTGGGAACAATTCACCGGGTTTGAACGGCACCATTTAGTACAGAATTTGAAATTAAAATACATTAGTAAGTGACTTCTTTTTACATATATTAATATTAATGCAATACAATTTTTGGTCCTCAGGTAACCCCTTTAACTGTTAGCCATAATCATCAATATTAAAAGAAAATAAATGCTGGAAATAGATTTTTTTATTAATTTTTTTTTCTTTCCTACACTGTGGCAGGAAGGTGAAATAATCCTGCTTTGTACATTAAAAATGTTGTATGTTTTTATTCTGTATTATTTGTATAAGATTGTTATATATTCTTGTTATGTACTGCAGATTAAAAAAAATAAAATAAAAAACACTATGCAAAGATATGGAAGGCGCTTATGTTTATGAGAAAAGTGCATTTAGGCCGCATTAACATAGCAGTATTTCGGTCAGTATTTTGCGTCAGTATTTGCAATCTAAAACCAGGAGTGGGTTCACTCTGTGTAGGTTCCACTCCTGGTTTTGGCTTCCAAATACGATGCAAAATACCGACAAAAATAATGTCGTCTAAATCAGTGTTTGTCAAACTGTGAGGCGAACCTTACTGGTCAGGTACAGCTGGGGAGACAGTTTTGACAGAAGTAATTATATTCTTTACAGATATTTATATGGCTGCAGCAATTTCTGGTTTAGCAACATACTGTAACTGGCACCTTTTGTGCTTATTTTAATGTTATACTGGGTTCAGGAGACAAATTTGAATATAAATTGTGTTCATTCTGAAAAATTTTGCTATGGATTGTGACCAATAGTAAGGCCAAGACATCAACATATTCTGACTATTCAGGCCCCAATAGAAAAAGTTTTAAAAGCTGTGGTCTTACTGAGGTCTTACACGGGGAATCTTTCAGAGGGTTAAAATAGTGGGAGGAATTTATTAAGAGTGACATTTCATACGCCAGATTTATTATATAGAAAGTTTGAGAAAGATGCAGCACATTTATTAGGAGGTGAACACAGCGTCAGGGCCGTGTCATCAGTTCTGAGTCACATACAACATCCTGACACTGTCCGGCATCAAGACCTTGTATGAGCCTGCTAAGGGAGTCTAAGTGGACTCGGAGGGATGAAGCGGAATGGTGATGTGAGCATAATTTTGTTTTAGTAGTCCAATCAGTGGTGGGCAATGTACTGGGCCCGGTAAGGACTCTACCTTTCTACGCCCCAACATATTGACATCTGGCGTAGATTTCCACTATAATTTATGCCAGTTTATGATAATATTGTCAGGTCACTGTGGCCCTGTCCCTTTTGGGAAGCCACGCCTCTTTTCACAAAAGTGGCAAGGGCGGGGGAAAAAGAATAAAAGTCGCAATTTGTGCCCTTTTACACTTTTCTAAACCAGAGAACTGTTTTAGGTCCAATGTACTCTCTGTTTAGACAAATTGGATTGCTGGGTGGAAACCCTGTTAGCTCTATTCCAGTTAATGTCTTTGTATGTAAGAATTCATGTTGAACCCCTTAGGCTTCGTTTACATCTGCGTCAGGGCTCCATTCAGGCGTTCCGTCTGAATTTCCGTCAGAATGGAACCCTGACAGAAACAAACGGAAACCATAGGTTTCTGTTTGCATTACCGTTGATTTCAAGTTGTGCAAGGGTTCCGTCGTTTTGACAGATTCAATAGCGCAGTCGACTACGGTATTCATTCCGTCAAAACGATGGAACCCTTGCACAATTGAGACAAATGGAAACCATTTGCACCGGATCCGTCACCATTGATATCAATGGTGATGCAAACGGAAACCTATGGTTTCCGTTTGATTCAGTCATGGGTCCACCTGACGGAAAGCTGTGATGGAGCCTGTGAACAGAGCCCTGACGCATATGTGAATGAAGCCATAATGACCGGCGTAGTCTTTTTACATTGGCCGTTCGGGGTAGTTCTATCGAAGTGCCGTCTTTTCACGTCGGCACTTCAGAAGACGTTTTCCTACATCGAGTGGGGTGCTCCTAAATCCTGGGCTGTTGCTAACAGCCTTGGTGTTATGGCAGGAAGGAGGTGAAGGGAACAAGTGAGCCCTAATCTACCCACCGCCCTGTCCCTGCCTACTTGCAACGACCCGCCCTAGGCGACGGGGTACAACTTGGCGGCGGTCCTTACGCTGACTAAGTGCAAGGGAATACAAACAGGGAACAAGCAAGGGAAGGGGCAGTAGCCCACGGAACACAGTGAGGAAACGGAGTGGTGAACGAGTGTAATGGCAGGAAGGAGGTGAAGGGAAAGTGAGCCCTAATCTACCCACCGCCCTGTCCCTGCCTACTTGCAACGACCCGCCCTAGGCGACGAGGTACAACTGGGCGGCGGTCCCTACGCTGTCTAAGTGCACGGGAAAACAAACAGGGAACACGTAAGGGAAGGGGCAGTAGCCACGGAACGCCACGAGGAAACGGAGCGGCGAACGAACAGTCAGGACCAGGACGAAGTGAGTACACCCGAGCGGGCACGGAGACAGAAGCAAGCCAGGGGCAAAGCAAAGCAGGTCAAGCAGAACTGCAGCAAGGCAGAAGCACGGCAGAAGCAGGCTGGAGCAAGCAGCAGTGGGGCCAGGAATCAAAAGAATTACAAGCACTGAGGGAGAGAACAGGGCAGGTAATAAAGGACAGGGGGCGGAGCTAACTCCGACAGACCAGGCCGCGATAGGCTCTCCCACTCCTGAGCCTGCCACCCTGGTTGGTGGGAGATGGTGTCAGTCGAACAGGTCTGACCTCAGGTGTGGATTGATTAATCCCAGGAGTATACCTAGATGAAGTACCTGGCAGATCCCTAACAACGAGCCAGTCAGGATCAGGATGTAGTGGAGTATACAAACGCAGAGCACGGAGCAGGAAGCAAGCCAGGGGCAGAGCGAAGCAGGATAAGCGGGAACTGAAGCAAGGCAGAAGCACGGCAGAAGCAGGCTGGAGCAAGGCAGCAGTGGGGCCAGGAATCCAAGAAGAATCACAAGCAATGAGGAAGAGAAAACGGCAGGTATAAATGGACAGGGGGCGGAGCTAACTCCGACTGACCAGGCCGCGATAGGCTCTCCCACTCCTGAGCCTGCCACCCTGATTGGTGGGAGACGGGTCAGTCTAAGTGGTCTGGCCTCAGGTGTCGACTGATTAATCCTGGGAGTATCCACAGACGTAGTGCCTGGCAGATCCTTTACAGTACTCCCCCTTTTATGAGGGGCCACCGGACCCTTACTAAGAGGACCCGGTTTAGTGGGGAAGAGAAGGTGGAACCTCCTGACCAATACCCCAGCGTGAACATCTCGAGCAGGTACCCAAGTCCTCTCCTCCGGCCCGTATCCTCTCCAATGGACCAGGTACTGGAGGGAGCCCTGGATCATCCTACTGTCCACAATCTTGGCCACCTCGAATTCCACCCCCTCAGTGGTGAGAACGGGAACAGGAGGTTTCCTCGAGGGGGACCAGGACGGGGAGCAGCGTTTAAGGAGGGAGGCATGAAAGACGTCGTGTATGCGAAAGGATGGGGGCAGCTCCAGACGGAAGGATAGAGGGTTGAGTACTTCAATGACCTTATAAGGCCCAATAAATTGGGGAGCAAACTTCCTGGACGGGACCTTAAGGCGCAAGTTCCTAGACGACAACCACACCAGATCCCCAACGACAAAATGGGGGTTAGCAGAACGTCTTCTGTCAGCCTGAATCTTTTGAACGCTCTGGGACGCCTCTAGGTTCTTCTGAACCTGGGCCCAGACTGTGCACAGTTCCCGATGAACGTCCTCTACCTCGGGATTATTGGAACAACCAGGAGAAACGGAGGAGAACCTTGGATTAAACCCGAAATTACAGAAAAACGGGGAGACCCCTGACGAGTTACTGACCCGGTTATTCAGGGAAAATTCGGCGAGGGGAAGGAATGAGACCCAATCAAATTGACCGTCAGAGATGAAACACCTTAAATATTGTTCCAGGGATTGATTAGTCCTTTCCGTTTGGCCATTAGTTTCGGGATGGAAGGCGGAGGAGAAGGACAGATCAATCCCCAACTTTTTACAAAAAGCTCTCCAAAATAAGGAAACAAATTGTACCCCTCTGTCAGAAACGATATTGACTGGGGCCCCATGGAGACGCAGAATGTGTTTAACAAACAAAGAAGCTAACGTCTTGGCGTTAGGTAGTTTCTTAAGGGGCACAAAGTGGCACATCTTGCTGAAGCGGTCTACTACCACCCACACCACCGACTTGCCCTGAGATGGAGGCAAATCGGTGATAAAATCCATGGAGATATGGGTCCAAGGTCTCTGGGGAATGGGCAAAGAATGTAGTAAGCCCGCAGGTCGGGACCTAGGGGTCTTGGACCTAGCACAAACCTCACAAGCGGCGACGTAAGCCTTAACGTCTTTAGGCAACCCAGGCCACCAATAGTTTCTGGTAATGAGGTGTTTGGTACCCAAGATGCCAGGATGACCAGATAGTGCGGAGTCATGGTTTTCCCTGAGTACCCTTAGCCGGTATTGCAGGGGGACAAACAGCTTGTCCCCAGGGAGGTTCCCGGGAGCTGAACCTTGATCAGCCGCAATGTCAGAGGCTAAATCAGAATCAATGGCAGAAACGATTATACCAGGGGGTAAAATACAAGCAGGATCCTTCTCAGAAGGAGGATTGGCCATGAAACTACGTGACAGTGCATCAGCCTTAATATTTTTGGACCCAGCCCTATAGGTAACCAAGAAGTTAAATCTGGTAAAGAATAGCGCCCATCGAGCTTGTCTAGGATTAAGCCTCCGTGCATATTCTAGGAAAACCAGATTCTCGTGGTCAGTAAGGACCGTTACCTGGTGTCTGGCCCCCTCCAGGAAGTGACGCCACTCTTCAAAAGCCCATTTAATGGCTAAAAGTTCGCGGTTGCCAATATCATAGTTACTCTCCGTGGGCGAAAACTTCCTAGAGAAGTAAGCACAGGGGCGGAGATGGGTGAGGGAGCTGGTACCCTGGGACAAGACGGCCCCCACTCCCACCTCGGACGCGTCAACCTCCACAATAAATGGCTCCCTTTGGTTGGGCTGAACCAGCACGGGGGCCGAGATAAAGCACTTCTTGAGGGTCTCAAAAGCCTGGACGGCCTCAGGAGGCCAGTGGAGGACATCAGCACCCTTGCGAGTGAGGTCCGTAAGAGGCTTAGCGACGACCGAGAAGTTTTCAATAAATCTCCTGTAATAGTTAGCGAACCCCAAAAAACACTGTAGCGCCTTCAGGGAGGCAGGTTGGACCCATTCCGCCACAGCCTGAACCTTGGCAGGGTCCATGCGGAATTCATGAGGAGTGAGGATTTGACCCAAAAATGGTATCTCCTGTACCCCAAACACACATTTTTCGGTTTTCGCAAACAGATTATTTTCCCGGAGGACCTTCCTGACATGCTCCACGTGGGAGGACCAGTCCTTGGAAAACACCAGTATGTCATCAAGGTACACTACAAGAAAATTTCCCAGGTAATCTCTCAGAATTTCATTAATAAAATTCTGGAAGATGGCAGGGGCATTACACAAGCCAAAGGGCATGACCAGGTATTCGAAATGACCTTCGGGCGTGTTGAACGCAGTCTTCCACTCATCCCCCTCTTTGATGCGGATAAGGTTATATGCCCCCCGTAGATCGAACTTAGAGAACCATTGGGCCCCCTGAACCTGATTAAAAAGATCCGGAATCAAAGGAAGGGGATACTGGTTCCTTACTGTGACCTTATTCAAGTTCCGATAGTCAATGCACGGCCTAAGACCACCATCCTTCTTCCCCACGAAGAAGAAGCCAGCACCTACAGGAGAAGTCGAGGGGCGAATGAAACCCTTGGCCAGGCATTCTTGGATATACTCCCTCATAGCTTCATGTTCAGGACATGAAAGATTAAATATCCTACCCTTAGGAAGCTTAGCACCAGGTACCAAATCGATGGCGCAATCGTAATCTCTATGAGGGGGCAACACCTCGGAGGCCTCCTTAGAAAACACATCAGCGAAGTCCTGAACAAACTCAGAAATAGAGTTAACCGAAAGACATGACGTCAGGCATTCACTACCCCATTTGGTGAGATCCCCAGTATTCCAATCAAACGTGGGATTATGCAGCTGCAACCAGGGAAGACCTAATACCAGATCGGACGATATTCCCTGCATCACCAGTACAGAGCACTGCTCCAAATGCATGGAGCCAACAAGGAGTTCAAAAACAGGAGTATGCTGAGTAAAATAACCATTAGCAAGAGGAGTGGAGTTGATACCCACTACCGGGACAGGATAAGGCAAATCAATAAAAGGCATTTTTAGAGACATAGCAAATTCCACAGACATGATATTAGCAGATGAGACAGAATCCACAAAGGCACTGCCAGTGGCAGACCGGCCAGCAAACGAGACCTGAAAGGGAAGCAAAATTTTATTGCGTTTCATATTAACGGGAAATACCTGTGCGCCCAAGTGACCTCCCCGATGATCACTTAGGCGTGGAAGTTTTCCGGCTGCTTATTCTTGCGCCTGGGACAGGTGTTCAGTAGATGCTTGTCATCCCCACAATAGAAGCAGAGAACATTCTTCCTGCGGAACTCTCTACATTGTCGAGGGGACATGGAGGCCCCGAGTTGCATAGGTACCTCCGAGTCTTCCGTGGAAGAGAGAGGAGGCGGGACCTCGGGGGGGAATCGCAGGGAATTCAGAGGGGAAAACATTGAAACGTTCAAGCTGACGTTCCCTGAGACGTCGGTCAAGTCGTACTGCTAGGGCCATAAACTGGTCTAGGGAGTCAGAAGAGGGGTAGCTAACAAGCAGATCCTTCAGGGCGTCAGATAATCCTAACCTAAACTGGCACCTTAGGGCCGGGTCGTTCCACCGAGAAGCTACGCACCACTTTCTAAAATCAGAACAGTATTCCTCAACAGGTCTCCTACCCTGACGTAAGGTCACCAGCTGACTCTCGGCTAAGGCAGTCCTGTCAGTCTCGTCGTAAATGAGTCCGAGGGCAGAGAAAAAACGATCAACGGAGGAAAGTTCAGGGGCGTCAGGAGCCAAGGAGAAGGCCCACTCTTGGGGCCCTTCCTGGAGTCGGGATATAATGATACCCACCCGCTGGTTCTCGGAACCTGAGGAGTGAGGTTTTAGACGGAAGTAAAGTCTGCAACTCTCCCGGAAGGAGAGAAAAGTCTTACGGTCCCCTGAGAACCGGTCAGGTAACTTGAGGTCGGGTTCTAGAGGTGAGGTGAGGGGTACTACTATGGCAGCGTCAGACTGGTTGACCCTCTGAGCCAGGGCCTGGACCTGTAGGGAGAGGCCCTGCCTCTGCTGGGTCAGGGTCTCAAGGGGGTCCATGATAGCGTCAGCGTAGGAGAAATGGTAGACTAGGTATGGGCTTGTGATTATGTTATGGCAGGAAGGAGGTGAAGGGAACAAGTGAGCCCTAATCTACCCACCGCCCTGTCCCTGCCTACTTGCAACGACCCGCCCTAGGCGACGGGGTACAACTTGGCGGCGGTCCCTACGCTGACTAAGTGCAAGGGAATACAAGCAGGGAACAAGCAAGGGAAGGGGCAGTAGCCCACGGAACACCGTGAGGAAATGGAGTGGTGAACGAGCCAGTCAGGATCAGGATGTAGTGGAGTATACAAACGCAGAGCACGGAGCAGGAAGCAAGCCAGGGGCAGAGCGAAGCAGGATAAGCGGGAACTGAAGCAAGGCAGAAGCACGGCAGAAGCAGGCTGGAGCAAGGCAGCAGTGGGGCCAGGAATCCAAGAAGAATCACAAGCAATGAGGAAGAGAAAACGGCAGGTATAAATGGACAGGGGGCGGAGCTAACTCCGACTGACCAGGCCGCGATAGGCTCTCCCACTCCTGAGCCTGCCACCCTGATTGGTGGGAGCCGGTGTCAGTCTAAGAGGTCTGGCCTCAGGTGTCGACTGATTAATCCTGGGAGTATCCACAGACGTAGTGCCTGGCAGATCCTTTACACTTGGGCTTTAGGTCATCGATCGGCGACGACTAGTAGTGGTCTCCGATCATGTTTAACCCCTTAGATGCGGCGGTCAATAGCGACCACCCCACCGGTACCCCGCGATGCGATCGCGGGGTGCCAATGGCTTATATGGCAGCTGGGGCCTAACAAAGGCCCCCATGTCTGCATTTAGTAAATGCCTGTTAGGCCATGGCAGAGGCATGGCCTAACAGATGCCTGTCAGTTTTACAGACGTATTGCAGTGTATTATAAAAGGAATCAAAAGATTGCATAGTAAAGTCCTCTAGTGAAATTAAAAAAAAGTTTAAAAAAGTTTAATAAAGTGTATTAATAAATAAATAAAAGTCCCAAGTAAACAAAAATTAAAAACCCATTTTTTCCCTACAAAATACTTTATTATGAAAAAAAGTAAAAAGTTACACATATTTGGTATCGCAGCATCCGTAACGACTCCAACTATAAAATTATTGCATTATTTAACCCGCAAAAAATAAAATAAAAAAACAATGCCAGAATTGCTGTTTTCTGTTCATCCTGCCTTCAAAAAATGTGATAAAAAGTTATCACAAAGTCACATATACTCCAAAATGGTACCAATTAAAACTCCAAGTTGTCCTGCAAAAAAAGAAGCCCTCATATAGCTGTGTCAGCAGAAAACAAAAAAGTCATGGCTCTTAAAATATGGTGACACAAAAACAAAAACCTAGAAACTATTTGTTATTAGGGGGTCAAATAGCACTTGGAATTATAATAATAACAATAATAATAATAGTAAATAACGCTGTTGCTATTATCAGTACCATTGTAAGTTGCTAGGCACCTGGATATCAAAGTATATTAAGGATATGTGCCTGTCTATGTGGGGACATCGTCATTATTGCAGTAAAGTCTAGAGTTACTATATTTATATCAGAAAATACATTTAAGACACCACATTTTATATGGTATATTTTATTTCAATGTTGTTGGTTATTTCCAGCACAAATATACTTATGTTACTGTAACTTATCACTTGTCAGTGAAGTTACGTCATATTTTGTGTGTAATGTTTTGTACTGCAGTATTGTGGATAATGAGTTACATATATAAATACCATTCAGAAACCCTAATCATTGCTAGAAAAAAAACATGTAGCACTAAACCCATTTAATGAAAACAAAATCAGTTCTGTGCTTCCAAATCATTGCAAAAAAGAAAATGGGTTAATGTAATGCAAGACCATGCAAGTATTTTGCCTCACTCCCCTCTGCATGTGCTCCTTGCACCCTTGGCTGCAGTCCTCCCTCTGAGCATTTTCACTCCAGCTGCCTCCTTGAGATGATGATTTAGCTTCATGCTGACGTCCCTGCAAACAATAGTCGCAGATGGGAGGCGGGAACCGGACATAACACCAAAAATGCCTATCATGTCAGAAAGCTTTTCTCTTCTCATCAGATTCTTATGGCTATTAATATTGCCTGTTTCTAGATGATTTATCCTCAAGGTGCCTTTGTTAACTCTATTGTTGCCATAACATTTATATAACGGGTATGGCTGGTACTGTTCTAAAGATATAATTAGACTAAACACTAGCATATGTTGACTAAAGATACATGCAAGTCAATAATTATCAGATGTATTATTACACTGAATTTCTCTATTTGGCGGTGTTATGTACAAAGATGAAAATCAATCGTTTACACTGTAAACCATATCAACACATGTATGCACACCTTCAGATTTGTTATTCCCACACTGCAAAGCTTATGTAGCACTAAGAAAATAGATTTCTTTACATATTGTAAATACAGAGGCAAAATATAAGGTAGAGTAATCATATTCAAAGTCACCTATATTCACCTACATCAAATTCACCTTATCAACTATATACTCTTTAATTGCGCTTCTCTTTCAAGCTATTAAAAAAAACTATTTAGTCATTTTAGTTATATCTGTTTCTTCTCTCTGTGTACCAAATGTGACTACTAATAATGATCAAGGGTGGAATCCGGTAAAATAACAACCAGTTGTGGGAACCGCTTTTTATGTGATGCAGGCGGCGCTATTATGTCATTGCACTGCCTGCTACGTTCCCCAGGAGCTAGACCTAGCCAGGTGACAGGAGCCAGGGCTGGCCTTGGACAGGTGAATATATTTTATTTGAGTGGGGCACTCTTAATTTTAGGGTGCACTATCTATATTTTATTTTTATTTTCTGGGGGCATAGTGTACAGATTATGTATTTCAAGGGCACAGTATAGAGTTTTATTTATTTATTTTAGGGTGCACAGTGTGCAGCACTATTATATTCAAGAGACACAGTGTATACATTACTTATTTTAGGGGGTACAGTGAATGGATTGAATAATTTTAGGGGACATAGGGTATAGTATTATTTATTTTATGGTCACAGTGTATAGTATTATTTCTTTCAGGGGACACAGTGTGTGGCACTATGACATTCAGGGGGGCAGTGTGTGGAGAAATTGTTTTCAGGTGGCACAGTGTTGATCACTATAATACTCAGGGGTAAAGTGTGTGGCACTATCAGGAGCCCTGTTTTAGTATGGAGGTGAGATCTGCTGCAAAAGTGAGGCGCCAAAGATGTCTAAGCGGCAAACTCTGCAGAGGTGAGATGTAGCTTAAAGAAGTAGTCATGACTAGAGATGAGCAAATCAATTCTAAACAAATAAAATTCAGCCTACATTTTCAGAAAGGTCCAAGCGCGGGGAAATTCAAAACATTTGAGGTCACAGCACATAAATCTACAAAATGGCGCCTGCCAGGCAGCCATTTTTCAGATTAGAAAAAGAAAGAGGGGAGAAAAGGAGATAAAAAAATATCATTGCAGCGTCGATGGCCGCAGGCCGTCGGGTTTACTCACCTCCCGACGCCCGCAGCCATGGATCAGTGAACGCTGGTTCGCATCTCCTTCCTAGGAGACACCAGCGCTCACTTCCGCTCCGGTCCGCTGTATCCCGTAGGGTGCGTGCGCACGCTCGTGCCCGGTCTTAAAAGTCCAGCGCGCGCACATGTGAAACAATCATCATCAACTACACATGATTTCTGGACTATAAGAAGGGCCCTGCCCTTCTGATCCTTGCCTGAGCGTTGTTAGTGTATCCCAAGTCTCCCGTATCCCGTGCTGTGTTCTCGTTTCTGAGCCTTTGGAGTCGTGTCCCATTGCACCTGCTGATGCTTGCCACGTCCAGTGTCTTCTGCCACGTCCAGTGTCTTCTTCCATGTCTTGTACTGTCCGCCACGTCTGGCGCAACCTGCTGCACCTACCTCCATCCGTGCTGAAGCCACAGCCATTGTCTGGACTAGTTCAGGTATCCGTGTGTTACGAACTGCTATAGACTTTTGTATAGACTGTGACTAGGCCAGCTGCCTCTCCGCTATGGAGGAGCGGCCTAGTGGGTCCATATACCATGTGATCGTGACAGTACGCTGGAACCCGATGGCCAGCAAAAGACGGCAGTCCAGAAGATACACTCGGAGATGCATGACCTACGCACTCATCAGGATCAACTCCTGGAGGTGGTAAATACTATCATGGTCCATCTGGATCTACTCACTGTTCCTCCTCCATTTCCTGCTCCAGAGGCTGTTGCTGTGCCACTGCCCGTTGCGCCTCCTGTTTGTTTCGGATCCACAGTTCCTCTGCCTCTTCCTCCTCGCTATGACGGTGATCACAGAGCCTGTAGAGGATTTATTAACCAATGCACGGTTCATTTTAGGCTACGGGCTCATCTCTTCCCCTCTGAGGAGGCCGAAGTAGCGTTTATTGACTCCCTCCTCGCTGGCAAGGCCCTTGTATGGGCAAACCCAATCTTGGAGCAACAAGGACATGTATCCTCGGACCTAGCCTTGTTCCTGCAGTCCTTTCGTGCCGTGTTCGAGGAGCCGGGTCGAACATCCTCTGCCGCAGCCACTCTGTTGACCCTCAAGCAAGAAGGTTCAACAGTAGGGGAGTATGCTATCTCCTTCCGTAACCTGGCAGCAGAGCTGGCATGGAACAATGAGGCACTGGTGGCGACCTTCTGGCAGGGACTGTCCTCTCACATCAAGGACAAACTGACAGCCCGCGACCTTCCTTCTGCCTTGGATGCCCTCATCCTGTTAGCCCCTCGGGTTGACATGAGAATCCGGGAGCGCATTCAAGAGGTTCAACAGGAGAGCCGGGGCCACAGACAAGCACCCTCGGTCCAGAGACCACTTTTGCCTTCCTCTAGTGCACTACCTGAAGAACCCATGCAGGTAGACTGAGTCCAGTTGTCTGAACAAGAGAAGCAGCGCATACGCTCCTCTGGACTATGTATGTATTGTGGCCTTAAGGGTCATTTTGTGTGCCAATGCCCACAGAAATGGGAAAACTCCAGTACCTAGGGTTAGTAGGAGAGGCAACTCTAGGTGGGATGTCTTCAAACGTTAAAACCTCTTCCAAATTATCAATTCCTGTGGCCATCATCTCCGGAGAGACTTCACATTCCTCCTCTGCCTATCTTGACTCCGGAGCAGCTGCTAATTTCATCCAGCAGGATCTAGTGGATCGTTTACATTCTACCCACAGTTCTTCTGGAGCGACCACTGGCTGTTGCCCCTGTGAATGGTCTACCATTGCCTGATCCGATTGTGTTCATCACGGAGCTGTTGACACTACGGGTCAGAGCTCTCCACTCGGAGCAGATCACCTTCCTTGTACTACCTAAGGCTATCAATCCTATCCTGCTGGGTCTGCCATGGCTTCGTCTACACGCCCCGGTTCTTGACTGGAGTTCTGGAGAAATTCTTCAATGGGGTCCCAGATGCCATAGCCATTGCCTGTCACAAGTTTGTCCTGTTATGCCCCCTCTGCCTCAGTCACTCTTCGATCTACCATCTCAGTATGCCAGTTTTGTGGATGTCTTCAGCAAGCAAGAGGCTGAGACGTTGCATCCACATCGGAAATGATGACTGTAGCATTAAACTGGTTCCAAATGCTTCTCTTTCCCGTGGACGGGTATATCTTCTCTCCTTGCCGGAGACTTTATCCATGTCAGCCTATATCAAGGAGAATTTGGAGAGGGGTTTTATACAAAAATCTTCCTCCCTGGCCGGGTCTGTGTTCTTCTTCGTTAAGAAGAGAGACGGATCTCTACGACCCTGCATTGACTAACGTGGTCTCAACCAGATCACGGTCAAGAACAAATACCCGTTGCCACTTATATCCGAGCTGTTTGACCGTATACGAAGAGCCAGAATTTTTCTAAATTAGACTTGCATGGGGCTTATAATTTGATTTGAATCCATCAAGGGGACGAGTGGAAGATGGCGTTCAATACCTGGTGATGCCCTTTGGACTGTGTAATGCTCCCGCAGTCTTTCAGGAATTTGTCAATGATAATTTTAAGAAAGCCAATTTCCCCAGGATGAGGGCTGCAATTCAGGATATAGACTGGGAAGAACTAATGTCAAATAATGGAACAAATGATAAATGGGAGATTTTCAAATCTACTTTGAGTTATTATAGTGCAAAATTTATTCCTACAGGTAATAAGTATAAACGACTCAAATTAAACCCCACATGGCTTACACCTTCTGTGAAAGGGGCAATACATGACAAAAAAAAAAGGGCATTTAAAAAATACAAATCTGAGGGTACAGCTGTAGCCTTTGTAAAATATAAAGAGCTTAATAAAATCTGTAAAAATGTAATAAAATTAGCAAAAATACAAAATGAAAGGCAGGTGGCCAAGGATAGTAAAACAAATCCTAAAAAATTCTTCAAGCATATAAATGCAAAAAAGCCAAGGTCTGAACATGTAGGACCCCTAGATAATGGTAATGGGGAGTTGATCACAGGGGATCAAGAGAAGGCAGAGTTACTAAATGGGTTCTTTAGCTCTGTATATACAACAGAAGAAGGAGCAGCTGATGTAGCCGGTGCCAGTGCTGTTAATATATCAGTTGATATACTGAATTGGATGAATGTAGAGATGGTCCAAGCTAAATTAAATAAAATAAATGTGCACAAGGCCCCGGGACCAGATGGGTTACACCCTAGAATTCTTAAAGAGCTTAGTTCAGTTATTTCTGTCCCCCTTTTCATAATATTCAGAGAATCTCTAGTGACTGCTATAGTGCCAAGGGACTGGCGCAGGGCAAATGTGGTGCCTATTTTCAAAAAGGGCTCTAGGTCTTCCCCGGGTAATTATAGACCAGTAAGCTTAACATCCATCGTGGGGAAAATGTTTGAGGGGCTATTGAGGGACTATATACAGGATTATGTGACAATAAATAGCATTATAAGTGACAGCCAGCACGGTTTTACTAAGGACAGAAGTTGTCAAACTAACCTAATCTGTTTTTATGAAGAGGTGAGCAGAAGTCTAGACAGAGGGGCCGCTGTGGATTTAGTGTTTTTGGACTTTGCAAAGGCATTTGACACTGTCCCCCATAGACGCCTAATGGGTAAATTAAGGACTATAGGTTTAGAAAATATAGTTTGTAATTGGATTGAGAATTGGCTCAAGGACCGTATCCAGAGAGTTGTGGTCAATGATTCCTACTCTGAATGGTCCCCAGTTATAAGTGGTGTACCCCAGGGTTCAGTGCTGGGACCACTATTATTCAACTTATTTATTAATGATATAGAGGAAGGGATTAATAGCACTATTTCTAGTTTTGCAGATGACACCAAGCTATGTAATATAGTTCAGACTATGGAAGATGTTTGTGAATTGCAGGCAGATTTAAACAAACTAAGTGTTTGGGCGTCCACTTGGCAAATGAAGTTTAATGTAGATAAATGTAAAGTTATGCATCTGGGTACCAACAACCTGCATGCATCATATGTCCTAGGGGGCGCTACACTGGCGGATTCACTTGTTGAGAAGGATCTGGGTGTACTTGTAAATCATAAACTCAATAACAGCATGCAGTGTCAATCAGCTGCTTCAAAGGCCAGCAGGATATTGTCGTGTATTAAAAGAGGCATGGACTCGCGGGACAGGGATGTAATATTACCACTTTACAAAGCATTAGTGAGGCCTCATCTAGAATATGCAGTTCAGTTCTGGGCTCCAGTTCATAGAAAGGATGCCCTGGAGTTGGAAAAAATACAAAGAAGAGCAACGAAGCTAATAAGGGGCATGGAGAATTTAAGTTATGAGGAAAGATTGAAAGAATTAAACCTATTTAGCCTTGAAAAAAGACGA
This sequence comes from Rhinoderma darwinii, assembly GCF_050947455.1. Taxonomy (NCBI): domain Eukaryota; kingdom Metazoa; phylum Chordata; class Amphibia; order Anura; family Rhinodermatidae; genus Rhinoderma; species Rhinoderma darwinii. The sequence goes on along the minus strand of NC_134689.1, from coordinate 239,224,749 downwards.
CTAAGGGGGGACATGATTAACTTATATAAATATATTAATGGCACATACAAAAAATATGGTGAAATCCTGTTCCATGTAAAACCCCCTCAAAAAACAAGGGGGCACTCCCTCCGTCTGGAGAAAAAAAGGTTCAAGCTGCAGAGGCGACAAGGCTTCTTTACAGTAAGAACGGTGAATTTATGGAATAGCCTACCGCAGGAGCTGGTCACAGCAGGGACAGTAGATGGCTTTAAAAAAGGGTTAGATAATTTCCTAGAACAAAAAAATATTAGCTCCTATGTGTAGAAATTTTTCCTTCCCTTTTCCCTTCCCTTGGTTGAACTTGATGGACATGTGTCTTTTTTCAGCCGTACTAACTATGTAACTATGTAACTATGTATATCTTCCGAGATCTCCTCTATATCTGTGTTGTTGTTTATCTCGATGATATTTTGATTTTTTCGCCAGATCTGATGACTCATCGGTGGCATGTCCGTCAGGTTCTACTGCGACTAAGGGAGAATCGCTTATATGCCAAGTTGGAGAAGTGCGTCTTTGAAAAGAAGTCTTTGCCCTTTCTGGGCTACATCATCTCAGATCAAGGTCTTAATGTGGATCCTGAGAAACTAAAGTCTGTCCTGGAATGGCCACATCCTCAAGGCCTGAGGGCCATACAGCGGTTCCTGGGATTCGCCAATTTCTACATGCAGTTTATTCCAAACTTCTCATCTCTGACGGCTCCCATCTCTATCCTTACCAAGAAGGGTGTGAACGCCAAGATGTGGACTCCAGAGGCAGAGACCGCATTTATTAGCCTCAAGAAACCCTTCACTTCAGCCTCGATCCTCCATCATCCAGATGTATCTCGGCAGTTTTCATTTGAGGTGGACGCTTCTTCGGTTGGTGCAGGTGCGCTTCTGTTCCAGAGGAGCTCAAAAGGAAAGGCAGTAGTATGTGGCTATTACTTGAGACTTTTTTCTTCTGCAGAGCACAATTGCTCTATTGGGGATCGGGTGCTACTGGCCATCAAATTGGCTCTGGAGGAGTGGAAACATCTTCTAGAGGGCCCAGCTCACCCCCATCTTGGTCTACACCGACAACAAGAACCTCACCTATCTCCAGTCCGCTCAACGACTAAATCCCCGTCAAGCCAGGTGGTCGCAGTTCTTCACCCGTTTCCAATTCGTGCTCCACTATGGTCCCGCTGACAATGTGAGGGCCGATGCCCTGTCCAGGTCATTTCGGACGGATGACACGGTAGAACCCCTTCAAAGTATCATAGACCTGTCCTGCATTGTAACTGCCAACCCATTGCAGGTTAGAGACATCCCTACGGAAAGGACTTTTGCTCGGTTGGCAGACAGGAGAAGAATTCTCCGCTGGTGACACAGCTCTAAACTAACTGGGCACGCTGGTGTTCGTAAGACCCGGGACCTGATTGCTCGTCTCTTGTGGTGTCCCACGCTACCCTAAGATGTTGTGGACTTTGTCTCTACCTGCACGGTGCGTGCTTCTAACAAGGCTACTCACTCCAGGCCTGCCGGGCTGCCTGTACCCAATGCCCCCTGGCAGCCCATTGCGATGGACTTTGTCACAGACCTTCCTCCCTCAGCAGGATGCAACACTGTCTGGGTGGTGGTGGACCGGTTCTCGAAGATGGCACATTTTATCCCACTGACCGGCCTGCCTTCTGCTCCCCGATTGGCGAATCTCTTCATTCAATACATCTTCCGCTTGCTTGTCCGATCGGGGGTTCAGTTTACCTCGAGGTTCTGGAGAGCCCTCTGTGGACTCCTAGATATGAGATTGGACTTTTCCTCGGCCTATCACCCCTAATCCAATGGGCAAGTCGAGAGGATCAACCAGATAATGGAGAATTATCTCTGCCACTTTATTTTCTAGCAGCATGATAACTGGGTACAGCTTCTTCCATGGGCCGAGTTCTCGTTTAACAACCACACAAGCGAGACCACCACTTCCACTCCGTTTTACATTGTGTACAGTCAACATCCTAGAATCGCTCTTCCTGTGTCGACTACATCTCAGATACCCGCTGCTGACTCTGCATTTGGGGACTTTCTCCAAATCTGGCAACAGACCCGGTCCTCTATTTTAATGGCAGTTGATCGCATGAAGCGAAAAGCGTATACAAAGAGAAGAGAGCTGCCTCAGTATCTTCCAGGTACCAAAGTCTGGCTGTCCTTACTGAACATTCGTTTGAAGGTGCCTTCATACAAGTTTGCTCCCTGGTTCCCCGTCGTTTTAAGATTCTGCAACAGATAAACCCTGTGTAAAGGGTCTGCCATACACAGCTTCTGTGTCGACGCCCGTGGTTAATCAGTCTGCACCTGCTCCTAGGTCTGATAGAGTGACTTGATCTGCTACCACTCAGGCTGGTAGGCTCAGGAGTGGGAGAACCTATGACAGCCTGGCCAGACGGTTCTAGCTCCCGCCCTCGGCCTATTTATACCTTAATTTCCTGCTTGTCTTTGCCTGTGATTCTTTCCTGTTTCCTGGCTCTGCTGCTCCTGCTATTATTATTGACCTTGCTTCATTTTGACCCTGGCTTTACAGACTACGCTCCTGCTCTGCGTTTGGTACCTCGTACACTCCTGGTTTGACTCGTTCACTACTCCTGTTGCTCACGGTGTTGCCGTGGGCAACTGCTCCATTTCCCTTAGCTTCTGTGTACACTTTTCTGTCGTACACATAATGAGCATAGGGACCGTCGCCCAGTTGTACGCCGTCGCCTAGGACGGGCCGTGCAAGTAGGCAGGGACTGAGTGGCGTGTAGATTAGGGCTCACCTGTCTGTCTCCCTACCCTGTCATTACATAATCACAGACCCATATACCTTTTCTACCCTGGTCCCTGACACAACTATGGACCCCCTGGCTCAGCAAATGCAGGGCCTCTCCCTACAGGTCCAAGCCCTGGCTCAGAGAGGCAACCAGCGTGATGCTACCCTGGTAGTGCCCCCCACCTCACCTCTTGAACCCCATCTCAAGTTGCCTGACCGGTTCTCAGGGGACCGGAAGACTTTTTTCTCCTTTCGGGAGAGTTGTAGGCTCTATTTCCATCTAAGGCCCCACTCCTTAGGTTCTGAGAGCCAGCGAGTGGGTATAATTATGTCCCGGCCCCAGGACGGGCCCCAAGAATGGGCCTTCTCCTTGGCTCCTGATGCCCCTGAACTTTCCTCTGTTGATTTTTTTTCCTGCTCTCGGGCTCATATATGACGAGACTGACAAGACTGCCTTTGCCAAGAGTCAGCTGTTGACCTTACGTCAGGGTAAGAGACCCGTTGAGGAGTACTGTTCTGACTTTAGGAAGAGGTGTGTAGCTTCTCGGTGGAATGACCCTGCCTTGAGGTGCCAGTTTAAATTGGGTCTGTCGAATGCCCTGAAAGACCTGTTAGTTAGCTATCCCTCTTCAGACTCTCTAGATCAGGTTGTGGTTTAAGCGGTACGTCTTGACCGACGTCTCAGGGAACGACGACTTGAACGTCTTTGTGCTTTCTCCTCTGGCTCCCCCATGATTGCTCCCGAGGTTCCGTTGCTTCGTTCTTACACGGAAAACTCGGATGAACCAATGCAACTCGGGGCCTCCGTGTCTCCCCAACAACGTAGTGAGCTCCGCAGGAAGAATGGTCTCTGTTTCTACTGTGGGGATGACAAGCATCAAGTGAACAACTGTCCTAGACGTAATAATAAGCAGCCGGAAGAACTTCCGCGCCTAAGTGACCATTGGGGAGGTCACTTGGGCGCACAGGTATTTCCCGTAAATATGAAACCTAATAAGATCTTGCTTCCCTTTCAGGTCTCTTTTGAGGGTAGGTCTGCTACCAACAGTGCCTTCGTGGATTCAGGGTCTTCTGCTTATAGTATGTCTGTGGAATTTGCTATAACTCTAGCTATGCCATTGATTGATTTGCCTAAACCTGTCCCGGTAGTGGGTATTGATTCCACTCCACTTGCTAATGGTTATTTTACGCAGCATACCCCTGTTTTTGAACTCATTGTTGGCTCCATGTATTTGGAGCAGTGCTCTGTACTGGTGATGCAGGGATTATCGTCCGATTTGGTTTTAGGCCTTCCCTGGTTGCAGATGCATAATCCCACGTTTAACTGGAATACTGGGGATCTTACCAAATGGGGTAATGAATGCATGACGTCATGTTTTTCTGTTCATTTTATTTCTCTCCCTGAGGAGGTGAACACTCTACCTAAGTTTATTCAGGACTTCGCTGATGTTTTTTCTAAAAATGCCTCCGAAGTCTTACCTCCTCATAGAGAATACGATTGCGCTATCGATTTGGTACCAGGAGCTAAGCTCCCTAAGGGTAGGATATTTAATCTCTCTTGTCCCGAACGTGAAGCCATGAGAGAATACATCCAGGAAAGCCTGGCCAAGGGTTACATTCGCCACTCTACTTCTCCGGTAGGTGCTGGCTTCTTCTTCGTAGGGAAGAAGGATGGTGGTCTTAGGCCATGCATCGATTACCGAAACTTGAATAAGGTCACTGTAAGGAACCAGTATCCCCTTCCTTTGATTCCTGATCTCTTCAATCACTTTCAGGGGGCCCAATTGTTCTCTAAGTTTGATCTTCGTGGGGCTTATAACCTTATCCGAATCAGAGAAGGGGATGAGTGGAAGACTGCATTTAACACGCCCGAAGGTAATTTCGAATACCTCGTCATGCCCTTTGGATTGTGTAATGCTCCCGCGGTCTTCCAGAATTTAATTAATGAGATTTTAAGAGACTACCTGGGGGTATTTCTTGTAGTGTACCTTGATGACATACTTGTGTTTTCCAAGGACTGGTCCTCCCACATTGAGCATGTCAGGAAGGTGCTCCAGGCCCTTCGGGAAAACAAACTCTTTGCTAAAACCGAAAAATGTGTGTTTGGGGTGCAGGAGATACTATTTTTGGGTCAAATCCTCACTGCTAATGAATTCCGCATGGACCCTGCCAAGGTTCAGGCTGTGGCTGAATGGGTCCAACCTGCCTCCCTGAAGGCGTTACAGTGCTTCCTGGGGTTTGCTAATTATTACAGGAGATTTATTGCTAACTTCTCGGTCATCGCTAAGCCTCTTACGGATCTTACTCGCAAAGGTGCTGATCTCCTCCACTAGCCTACTGGGGCGGTCCAGGCTTTTGAGGTCCTTAAGAAGTGCTTTATCCCGGCCCCAGTGCTGATTCAGCCTAACCAAATGGAGCCATTCATCGTGGAGGTTGACACCTCCGAGGCGGAAGTGGGTGCTGTCTTGTCCCAAGGTACCAGGTCCCTCACCCATCTCCGTCCCTGTGCCTACTTCTCCAGGAAGTTCTCGCCCACTGAGAGTAACTATGATATTGGCAACCGCGAACTCTTAGCCATTAAATGGGCATTTGAAGAGTGGCGCCACTTCCTGGAGGGGGCTAGGCACCCGGTAACGGTCCTTACCGACCGCAAGAATCTGGTTTTCCTAGAATCTGCCCCGAGGCTAAACCCGAGACAAGCTCGATGGGTGTTGTTTTTTACTAGATTCAACTTTTTGGTCACCTATAGGGCTGGGTCTAAAAATATTAATGCTGATAAACTGTCGCGTAACTTCATGGCCAGCCCTCCTTCGGAGGAAGATCCTGCTTGTGTTTTGCCCTCAGGTATAATCATTTCCTCTGTTGATTCTGACTTAGTCTCCGAAATTGCGGCTGATCGAGGTTCAGCTCCCGGGAACCTTCTTGAGAACAAGCTGTTTGTTCCCCTGCAATTCCGGCTAAGGGTACTCAGGGAAAATCATGACTCCGCACTATCTGGCCATCCAGGCATCCTGGGTACCAAGCACCTCATTGCCAGAAACTATTGGTGGCCTGGGTTGCCTAAAGACGTTAAGGACTACGTCGCCGCTTGTAAAATTTGTGCTAGGTCCAAGACTCCCAGATCCCGACCAGCGGGCTTACTATGTAATTTTCCCATTCCCCTGAGACCTTGGACCCATATCTCCATGGATTTTATCACCGATCTGCCTCCATCTCAAGGCAAGTCGGTGGTGTTGGTTGTAGTAGACCGCTTCAGTAAGATGTACCACTTTGTGCCCCTCAAGAAACTACCCAATGCTAAGATATTAGCTACTGTCACGGAGCGGGTTAGTGGACCCACTAGGCCGTACCGCCGTAGCGGGAAGGCAGCTGGCCAAACCACAGGAAACCCCAGAAATACAATGTCCCGCACAAGGGTACCTGGATAGTCCAGACGGTGACCGAAGCTCTGGCACAGATGGAGATGGTTGCAGCAGACAGCGCCAAACGTGGCGGATGACACAGGAGCCACAAGTTGCGCCAGACGTAGCGGATTCCTCCGGATGTGGCAGATGACAAAAAATGTGGCGGATTCCTCCAGACGTGGCAGATGACACAGGACGTGGCATATTCGGTAGAAATTGGCGAATCCCAGGAACCGCTGTATGGCCCTTAAGCCTTGGGGACATGGCCACTCCAGGACAGCCTTCACTTTCTCAGGATCCATCTTGAGGCCTTGATCCGAGATGATGTAGCCGAGGAAGGGCAGAGAACTCTTCTCAAAGACGCACTTCTCCAACTTGGCGTATAAATGATTCTCCCTCAATCGTAGTAGAACCTGACGGACATGCCTCCGATGAGTCGTCGGATCTGGGGAAAAAATCTAAATATCATCGATATAAACAACAACACAGACATGGAGTAGATCCCGGAAGATATCGTTAACGAACTCCTTAAACACTGCGGGAGCGTTACACAGTCCGAAGGGCATCACTAGGTATTCGTAGTGCCTGTCCCGGGTGTTAAATGCCGTCTTCCATTCATCACCCCAGCGAATCCGGACTAGATTGTAAGCCCCACGCAGGTCCAGCTTAGAAAAAATGTTGGCCCCTCGTATGCGATCAAACAGCTCAGAGATGAGTGGCAACGGGTATTTGTTCTTGACTGTAATCAGGTTGAGGCCCCGGTAGTCAATGCAGGGACGAAGGGATCCATCCTTCTTTTTAACGAGGAAGAATCCAGCTCCGGCCGGGGAGGAAGATTTTCGTATAAAACCCCTCTCCAGATTCTCCTTGATATAGGCCGACATGGATAGAGACTCAGGCAAGGAGAGAGAATATACCCGTCCATGGGGGAGAGAGGCATTAGGAACCAGTTCAATGGGGCAGTCATAGGTCCGATGTGGAGGCAGCGTCTCAGCCTCCTTTTTGCTGAAAACATGTGCATACTGAGCAAAATGGGGAGACAGTCCCGCCAACGACTGAGGCAGAAGAGGCTTGACAGGAAGGATCTGCAACAGACAATGACCATGGCACTTGGAGCCCCATTGGAGAACCTCTCCAGAATTCCAGGCCAGGAAGGCACAGCAGAACAGGATTGATGGCCTTGGGTAAAACAAGTAAAGAAATAAATTCAGAATGAAGTACTCCAACCTGGAGCTTCAACGGCTTGGTTTTAGAGATGATGGGATCAGGCAGAGGCAGTCCATTAACTGAGGCAACAGCCAAAGATGTCTCCAGGGGAACTGTGGGCAACTGAAGATGATCCACAAGCTCTTTCTGGATGAAATTTGCAGCAGAGCCAGAGTCAATATAGGCAGAAACTTGATGCGTCCTCTCGCCGGATAACAGGGTCACAGGAATAGTCAATTTGGAACCGAATGCTCTGTTAGATTCAGTTCCACCTAGGGTTGTCTCTCCAACCAATCCTAGGCAATGGGGTCTCTCCGGCCTCTGGGGACACAGACGCACAATATGGCCTCCATGGCCGCAATACAGACAAAGTCCAGAAGTGCGTCTGCGTTGTTTCTCCTGGGTAGACAATTTGACATAATTACTCTGCATCAGATCCTTTGTTGGGACGACTGAGGAGGATTGCGGGACAGCAGAATCCAGCCTGGGAAGTTCTCTCTCCCGGAGAACCTCTTGGGAACGTTCCCGGATCCTCAGGTTCACACGGGAGGCGAGTAGGAAAAGATCGTCCAGGGTAGAAGGCAGATCGCGAGCAGCCAGCTCGTCCTTGATACCTGAAGACAGTCCCTGCCAGAATGTAGCCACCAAAGCCTCTTGTTCCAGGTCAATTCAACAGCCAGGATACGGAACTGAATGGCATACTCGCCCACGGTGAGATCGGCCTGGTGTAGGGTTAGCAAGGATGCAGCAGCCGAAGAACCCCTCCCAGGTTCCTCAAAGTTCGAGCGGAAGGTCCGTAAGAAGCACTGCAAGTCCCGGGTCTCTGGTCCCTGATGTTCCCACAGAGCATTAGCCCATGCCAGGGCATAGCCAGTAAGGAGAGAGATGATGAAGGCGATCCTGACGTCATCCGAGCAGAAGGACCTGGCATGAAGTCTGAAATGGATCAGGCACTGATTAAAAAATCCCCTGCAGGACCTCGGATCTCCGTCAAAGCATGGAGGTAGTGGCAAGAAACACAGGGGGTTGGTACCGGTACAGACAGGAAGTTTATCAGGAGGAACCGCAGGGCCGGGTGCGGTGATGACTGTGGTTGGAGCAAGCAGCCGATGAGCTATGGCGTTCACCGACAGGAGGAGCTGGTCTTGTCGTGACTGGAGATCCTCCATCTCGGCTAGCATGGCTTGTGTCGTCAAAGTCTCAGGTTGACCAGCGGGGTCCATGGCCTGAGCGTACTGTCACGGAACGGGTTAGAGGACCCACTAGGCCGTACCGCCGTAGCGGGAAGGCAGCTGGCCAAACCACAGGAAACCCCAGAAATACAAGGGTACCTGGATAGTCCAGACGGTGACCGAAGCTCTGGCACAGATGGAGATGGTTGCAGCAGACAGCGCCAAACGTGGCGGATGACACAGGAGCCGCAAGTTGTGCCAGACGTGGTGGATTCCTCCGGACGTGGCAGACGACACAGGACGTGGCAGATTCCTCTGGACGTGGCAGATGACACAGGATGTGACAGATTCCTCTGGACATGGTAGATGACACAGGACGTGGCAGACTTGATACTAAGGCAAAGCACGGGAAACAGGAACGGGGAACAAGGCACGGGTAACAACAGGAATGGGAAACACTAAGGGACCATTTGCAAGACAGACTGGGAAAACTAACAACGCTCAGGCAAGGATTAGAAGGCCAGGGGCCTTCTTATAGACCAGGAAATCGTGGCAGTTGATGATGATGACTTCCTCAAATTTGCGAGCGCTGTCCCTTTAAGGCTGGGCACGAGCGTGCGCGCGCACCCTACGGGACATAGCCGAACGGAGCGGAAGTGAGCGCTGGCGTCTCCTAGGAAGGAGACGGGGACCAGCGCTCACAGATCCATGGCTGCGGGCGTCGGGAGGTGAGTAAACCCGACGGCCCGCGGCCATGGACGCTACAGCTACCTTGTTTGTCAAACACATCCTGAATCTCCATGGGGTTCCTGTCAATATTGTTTCTGACAGAGGGGTACAATTTGTTTCATTGTTTTGGAGAGCTTTCTGTAAAAAGTTGGAGATTGATCTGTCCTTTTCCTCGGCCTTCCATCCTGAAACTAATCGCCAAACCGATCGAACTAATCAGTCTCTAGAACAATATTTAAGGTGTTTTATCTCTGACTGTCAATATGATTGGGTCTCCTTCATTTCCCTTGCCGAATTTTCCCTTAATAACCGGGTCAGTATCTCGTCAGGGGTCTCCCCCTTTTTCTGTAATTTTGGGTTTAATCCACGGTTCTCTTCCATTTCACCTGGTGGTCCCAACAATCCCGAGGTAGATGTCGTTCGTCGGGAACTGTGCACAGTCTGGGCCCAGGTTCAGAAGTACCTAGAGGCGTCCCAGAGCATACAAAAGACTCAGGCAGATAGAAGACGTTCTGCTAACCCCTTGTTTGTGGTCAGGGATCTGATGTGGCTGTCTTCAAAAAATTTGCGTCTTAAAGTTCCACCCAAAAATAGGCTCAGGAGTGGGAGAACCTATCACAGCCTGGCCAGACGGTTCTAGCTCCCGCCCTCGGCCTATTTATACCTTCATTTCCTGCTTGTCTTTGCCTGTGATTCTTTCCTGTTTCCTGGCTCTGCTGATCCTGCTATTATTATTGACCTTGCTTAATTTTGACCCTGGCTTTACTGACTACGCTCCTGCTCTGCGTTTGGTACCTCGTACACTCCTGGTTTAACTCGGCTCGTTCACTACTCCTGTTGGTTGCTCACGGTGTTGCCGTGGGCAACTGCCCCATTTCCCTTAGCTTCTGTGTACCCTTGTCTGTTTGTCTATCATACACATATTGAGCGTACGGACCGTCGCCCAGTTGTACGCCGTCGCCTAGGACGGGCCGTGCAAGTAGGCAGGGACTGAGTGGCGGGTAGATTAGGGCTCACCTGTCTGTCTCCCTACCCCGTCATTACACCCTGTCTCCTATAAGCTGCGGCTGCCTCCTACCCTCAGAATCCCCAACTACTTCATGTGTCCCTCCTGAAACCAGTGGTCCTGAACAGCTACAGTAAGACTTCCAGTTCCACAGTTGCTCCCAGCGGTTCTTCTGATGTGTTTGAGGTGAGGGAGTTCTTGGACTGAAAAAGGGTAGGAGGAAGGACTTTCTATTTGGTGGAATGGAGTGGGTTTGGTCCTGAGGAGAGGTCCTGGGAGCCGGAAGAGAACCTCAGTGCCCCTGCTCTTATTAAGAAGTTTCTCTCTTGCTCTGGTCCCAAGAGGAGGAGGCGTAAGATTGAGGGATACTGTAGCGTCCATGGCCGTGGGCCGTCAGGTATAATCACCTCCCAACGTGCCCATCTGTTTTTATAAAGAGTTGAGCAGAAGTCTAGACAGAGGGGCCGCTGTGGATTTAGTGTTTTTGGACTTTGCAAAGGCATTTGACACTGTCCCCCATAGACGCCTAATGGGTAAATTAAGGACTATAGGTTTAGAAAATATAGTTTGTAATTGGATTGAGAATTGGCTCAAGGACCGTATCCAGAGAGTTGTGGTCAATGATTCCTACTCTGAATGGTCCCCGGTAATAAGTGGTGTACCCCAGGGTTCAGTGCTGGGACCACTATTATTCAACTTATTTATTAATGATATAGAAGAAGGGATTAATAGCACTATTTCTATTTTTGCAGATGACACCAAGCTATGTAATATAGTTCAGTCTATGGAAGATGTTCATGAATTTCAGGCAGATTTAAACAAACGAAGTGTTTGGGCGTCCACTTGGCAGATGAAGTTTAATGTAGATAAATGTAAAGTTATGCATCTGGGTACGAACAACCTGCATGCATCATATGTCCTAGGGGGAGCTACACTGGCGGATTCACTTGTTGAGAAGGATCTGGGTGTTCTAGTAAATCATAAACTCAATAACAGCATGCAGTGTCAATCAGCTGCTACAAAGGCCAGCAGGATATTGTCGTGTATTAAAAGAGGCATGGACTCACGGGACAGGGATGTAATATTGCAACTTTACAAAGCATTAGTGAGGCCTCATCTAGAATATGCAGTTCAGTTCTGGGCTCCAGTTCATAGAAAGGATGCCCTGGAGTTGGAAAAAATACAAAGAAGAGCAACGAAGCTATTTAGGGGCATGGAGAATTTAAGTTATGAGGAAAGATTGAAAGAATTAAACTTATTTAGCCTTGAAAAAAGACGACTAAGGGGGGACATGATTAACTTATATAAATATATTAATGGCACATACAAAAAATATGGTGAAATCCTGTTCCTTGTAAAACCCCCTCAAAAAACAAGGGGGCACTCCCTCCGTCTGGAGAAAAAAAGGTTCAAGCTGCAGAGGCGACAAGGCTTCTTTACCGTGAGAACTGTGAATCTATGGAATAGCCTACCGCAGGAGCTGGTCACAGCAGGGAGAGTAGATGGCTTTAAAAAAGGGTTAGATAATTTCCTAGAACAAAAAAATATTAGCTCCTATGTGCAGAAATGTTTCCTTCCCTTTTCCCGTCCCTTGGTTGAACTTGATGGACATGTGTCTTTTTTCAGCCGTACTAACTATGTAACTATGTAACTATGTAACGTCCGCAGCCATGGATCAGTGAGTGCTGGCTCGCATCTCCTTCCTAGGAGACGCTGCACTCACTTCCTCTCTGGTCTGCTTTGTCAAGTCGTGTGCGTGTGCACGCTCATGCCCGGTCTTAAAGGGCCAGCAAGGGCACATGTGAAACAATCATCAACTACACATCATTCCTGAACTATAAGAAGGGCCCTGCCCTTCTGATCCTTGCCTGAGCGTTGTTAGTGTATCCCAAGTATGTCTTACAAATAGTCCCTTAGTGTTTTCCCGTTACATTTGTTACCCGTGCCCTGTTACCCATATCCTGTATCTGTGCTGTGTTCTCATTTCTGAACCTCTCAGGGTATGTTCACACGGCCTATTTTCGGCCGTTTTTCGGGCATCTGATTTCAATGGGAGAACGGCGTTCTGCGTTTTTTACACGTCAAAAAAAGGCTGCGAAAAAGAAGTGCAGGACACTTCTTGGGCCGTTTTTGCAGCCGTTTTTCATTGACTCCATTGAAAAAAGCTCCAAAAACGGCCGTAAAAAACGCTGTGAAAAACGCAGCAAAAATCGCGAGTGGCACAAAAAACGTCTGAAAATCAGAAGCTGTTTTCTCTTGAAAACAGCTCCATATTTTGAGACTTTTTGACTTAGCGTGTGACCATACCCTTAGTGTTGGAGTTGTGTCCTACTGTACCTACTGTCTTCTGCGACGTCCAGTGTCTTCTTCCACGTCCAATGTCTTCTGCCACGTCCAGTGTCTCCTGCTACGTCTTGTACTTTCTGCCACGTCTGGCACAAGCTACTGCACCTACCTCCATCCGTGCTGAAGCCACAGCCACTGTCTGGACTAGTTCAGGTATCCGTGTGTTACGAACTGCTATAGACTTTTGTATAGACTGTGACTAGGCCAGCTGCCTCTCCGCTATGGCGGAGCGGTCTAGTGGGTCCACATACCCTGTGATCGTGACACTCATACTCACCTGGTCTCCCGTAGTGACGCATTCTTAATGGCCTCATAACATGACGTTGTTCTGTCCCATGTGACCGCTGCTGCGACGCGTCCCTGATGGCCTTCTGGGGTAAATTTGTTTTGTCCCATGTGCATACTGCAAGACACTCGCTGTGTATGTTTTTTTTATTTATTTTAAGGGTAGAATTGCAAGTGCCCCAATTGCCTTGTTTGACTCTCTGATGTCTTCTGGGAATATATCCAACTTGGATATAGTCTTAGAAGACATCAAAGTGTCAGACAAAGCAATCGGTCACTTGCGATTCGCAGCAAATTTATTTGGACCCATTTGAATTGGACAGCCAATTCAACAAAATCGGGCCTGAAACGAATTTCGGAAAATTCGCTAATCTCTTGTAATGGCCTGGACCAAATGGAGAATAAAAGTTAAAGTGGATCACTACAATCAGAGAAGACATCACCTTTGAGTCACTGAATGTCATTGTTTTTTTCACCACTAACTGTGTCAGATCAGTACTGTACTCAATTGTATGGTCTGCATCAAGATGATTGGTGGCACCGTTATTTGTGAAATCACAGCTCCCAGGATACCTTTGCCATTGTTTAGGTCAGGGGTCTCAAGCCTGCGGCCCGTGGGACACAGAGCTGCTAGACTCGGTAATTCCCTGACATCGCTGTCCACATATGAAAAGCGATGTCTGGGGCTTCCCCAGAGCAGGAGTCCCGTGCAGAGCGATAGTATCGGCTCTGCTCCGGGACTCTGTGGAATTCCCTGACATCGCCGTCCATATATGGACAGTGTGTCAGGGTCTTCCCCAGAGCGGAGTCCCGAGCAGAGCGCTAGTACATGCTCTGCTTAGGGACTCTGTGGAATACCCTGACATCGCTGTCCATATATGGACAGTGTGTCAGGGTCTTCCCCAGAGCGGTGTCCCAGCAGAGCGCTAGTACAGGCTCTGCTCCGGGACTCTGTGGAATTCCCTGACATCGCTGTCCATATATGGACAGTGTGTCAGGGTCTTCCCCAGAGCGGAGTCCCGAGCAGAGCGCTAGTACAGGCTCTGCTCCGGGACTCTGTGGAATTCCCTGACATCGCTGTCCATATATGGACAGTGTGTCAGGGTCTTCCCCAGAGCAGATACCCATGTAGAGCCCTAGTATCGGCTCTGCTCCGGGACTCTGTGGAATTCCCTGACATCGCTGTCCATATATGGACAATGAGTCAGGGTCTTCCCCAGAGAAGAGTCCCGAGCAGAGCGCTAGTACAGGCTCTGCTCTGGGACTCTGTGGAATTCCCCAGAGCAGGAGTCCCAGTGATGTCAGGACCACAGCTGGAGTCCCAGGAAGAGCCTACTAGCGCTCTGCCCAGGACTCCAGCTCTGGGGTTGCCCCTGACATCTCTGTCCATATATGGACAGTGATGTCAGGAGCAGAGCTGGAATCCCAGGCAGAGTGCTAGAAGCGGCTCTGCTCCGGGACTCCAGCTCTGGGTAAGCCCCTGATATCACTGTGGCAGCATCTGTGGAGGGCACTGTAGCAGCATCTACGGAGGGCACTGTGGCAGCATCTACGGAGGGCACTGTGGCAGCATCTACGGAGGGCACTGTGGCAGCATCTACGGAGGGCACTGTGGCAGCATCTAAGGAGGGCACTGTGGCAGCATCTACGGAGGGCACTGTGGCAGCATCTACGGAGGGCACTGTGGCAGCATCTACGAAGGGCACTGTGGCAGCATCTACAGAGGGCACTGTGACAGCATCTACAGAGGGCACTGTGGCAGCATCTACAGAGGGCACTGTGGCAGCATCTACAGAGGGCACTGTGGCAGCATCTACAGAGGACACTGCGGCAGTATCTACAGAGAGCACTGCGGCAGCATCTACAGAGGGCACTGCTGCAGCATCCACAGAGGGCACTGCGGCAGCATCCACAGAGGGCACTGCGGCAGCATCCACAGAGGGCACTGCGGCAGCATCCACAGAGGGCACTGCAGCAGCATCTACAGAGGGCACAGTGGCACTATCTAAAAAGGGGCTGCTCAATCTTGACATGTGTGTCTGCCAAACGCTGCCAACTGAGCCGCCGGACTGCACTTAGCGACACTTAAACTGGAAAACCGGATTGTTGAAATAAGCACGTGGAGAAATATCTCAAATTTTAAACCTAGCGGTATTATTATAGTAATGTAGTATTAACTTTATAGTAACGTAGTATTATTATTATTATTATTATTATTATTATTATTATAGTAATATAGTGTTATAGTAGTTCAAATAAGTAATTTATTAACAATAATTTTGTGTTGTATCAAATTTGAAAGTAATGCGGCCCGCCAACTTCATTTTTTCTATATGCGGCCCACTTACCCTGCCGAGTTTGTGACCCCTGGTTTAGGTCATACTGGGAGCTGTAGTTTTACACAATACAAACCTTTTATATCATGGGTTAACCTGATTTGACAATTGGTTTATTTGATATGGTTGTTATTAAATAATTTGCCAGTAAACCGTGGTTACATGCTGTACTTTGATCTAATCATATAATATCATCCCTTGAAATCAAAGTAAGATATTAGTAGTACATTACTAGTAGGGAAGTCCAACTATACAAAAGAAATAAAGAATACCAATTACATTTAATTGTAAGTTGTAACTCTACACATGTTCATTGCATTACTACAAACTATAATTTCAGAAATAATTACGTACTTAGTGAACATAGAGAACTTTATGATCAAATTGTGTGAGCCCTTCAACCAACTTCACAGTGACCTCATTCAACCTGATCCCTATACTGAGACTATTTGTATAACAAGAGAATTGCCTCTTTCCCTTAGGTCTTAGCCTAGATATTGCAAATAGAACACCAATGGATAGATGGTTGGAGTGATCAACCCAGATGTTAAGAATGAGGGTACTGTTACTTGGGAAAATTAATACAATGGCATATTATTGCATGAGCCTGTTGGCTGTTTGTGGATACTAGCTGTATTGTGTTGTGTGAGGTTATGCAGAGACATACTGGAATATGCGTTGTTTGTTGCAATATGCAGATATTATTTATATTAACTGTAAGATGAATTTTGGCTCCATTTGAAATTTCATAGCTTGGAGTGTATAAATGCTTGTGGTGCAGTTTTGTTAAGCCATATTAGTTGGATTTATTTTGGGGGAGGGGGCATATAGTTTAGACAGTCCTCTTAATTCTTATGAAGCAGAAGAAGGTAAAAGATTGCCTATATATAAATATTTATTATAATTATTTTTAAAATATGAAAAAAAGGATGTATGGCTTTTTGAAGGACAAAGGGTTATGCAGTAAATTTGTCCATTTGTTTCGTCCTAATGCAGTGATCTTAGTGCCATCTGAAGTGTTCAGTCAACATTTCAATTCTTGTATAACAGTTGAAACACATGAAATTCACATTGTTATACAAGATAAATTATTAGTGGCTAGTTCCACTGTACATACAATGCTATATATGTTATATTACATTACATATTTATGGTCATTTTAAAATGTGAGATTTTGAGACTGGAAATATTTTTAACAGCTCAAAATAGAAATACAAGTATTTCAATAAATGTAAGTACTGTAAACAGTAAAACAGACATGTTTAGGGATTCACGGATTCATATCCTAGATTGTAGAGTTTCAGCATCTTCAGAGGGCCACCTCGCTTTGGCCGATCGTGATGAGCTTTGCCGTAGCCTGGTGACTTTTGCTGTGTTACAATAATGTATATTAAATTGTCACTAACTTTTCAACAAAGTTTGCATGAATCAATAGTACAAGCACATATATGAAACTTTGTAATTTATCTTATTAGTGGAACATGCCTCTTTCTCCACTTATCAGGCTACTGTCCTCCCCCCTCCTCCTAACTGTTTACTTACTCTGAATTTACTGCTTTGACCGCTTCCTGAAGACAAGATTAACCAGCAACTGACTGATGGGTTCAGGTTATAGCTGCCCATAGAAGTCTATAGAGAGAGGGAGGAGGGAGTAGGAGCAAAGTGAGAGAGAAAAACACAGAGATGTTGCTGCAGCTTCCTAGTAAGTGTTCAATCTCCCCAGTGCTGGATTCACAGACACACTGCTCATTAATATATAATCTCCTCCATGCTGCTGCTATATAGTGTATATATTAGATAGAAATAGAAGAGAAGGTCTCTTCTCTGTGTGTAGTGTATAGCAGACATAAAAATACAAATCTGAGGGTACAGCTGTAACCTTTGTAAAATATAAAGAGCTTAATAAAATCTGTAAAAAGATAATAAAATCAGCAAAAATACAAAATGAAAGGCAGGTGGCCAAGGATAATAAAACAAATCCTAAAAAATTCTTCAAGCATATAAATGCAAAAAAGCCAAGGTCTGAACATGTAGGACCCTTAGATAGTGGTAATGGGGAGTTGGTCACAGGGGATCAAGAGAAGGCAGAGTTACTAAATGGGTTCTTCCGCTCTGTATATACAACAGAAGAAGGAGCAGCTGATGTAGCCGCTGCCAGTGCTGTTAATATATCAGTTGATATACTGAATTGGATGAATGTAGATATGGTGCAAGCTAAATGAAATAAAATAAATGTACACAAGGCCCCGGGACCAGATGGGTTACACCCTAGAGTTCTTAAGGAGCTTAGTTCAGTTATTTCTGTCCCCCTCTTCATAATATTTAGGGAGTCTCTCATGACTCTGATGAGGGCAAATGTGGTGCCTATTTTCAAAAAGGGCTCTAGGTCTTCGCCGGGTAATTATAGACCAGTGAGCTTAACATCAATTGTGGGGAAAATGTTTGAGGGGCTATTGAGGGACTATATACAGAATTATGTGACAATAAATAGTATTATAAGTGACAGCCAGCACGGTTTTACAAAGGACAGAAGCTGTCAAACCAACCTGATTTGTTTTTATGAAGAGGTAAGCAGAAGCCTAGAAAGAGGGGCCGCTGTGGATATAGTGTTTTTGGACTTTGCAAAGGCATTTGACACTGTCCCCCATAGATGTCTAATGGGTAAATTAAGGACTATAGGTTTAGAAAGTATAGTTTGTAATTGGATTGAGAATTGGCTCAAGGACCGTATCCAGAGAGTTGTGGTCAATGATTCCTACTCTGAATGGTCCCCAGTTATAAGTGGTGTACCCCAGGGTTCAGTGCTGGGCCCGCTATTATTCAACTTATTTATTAATGATATAGAGGATGGGGTTAATAGCACTATTTCTATTTTTGCAGATGACACCAAGCTATGCAATATAGTTCAGACTATGGAAGATGTTTGTGAATTGCAGGCAGATTTAAACAAACTAAGTGTTTTGGCGTCCACTTGGCAAATTAAGTTTAATGTAGATAAATGTAAAGTTATGCACCTGGGTACGAACAACCTGCATGCATCATATGTCCTAGGGGGAGCTACAGTGGCGGATTCACTTGTTGAGAAGGATCTGGGTGTACTTGTAAATCATAAACTAAATAACAGCATGCAGTGTCAATCAGCTGCTTCAAAGGCCAGCAAAATATTGTTGTGTATCAAAAGAGGCATGGACTCGCGAGACAGGGATGTAATATTACCACTTTACAAAGCATTAGTGAGGCCTCATCTATTATATGCAGTCCAGTTCTGGGCTCCAGTTCATAGAAAGGATGCCCTGGAGTTGGAAAAAATACAAAGAAGAGCAACAAAGCTAATAAGGGGCATGGAGAATCTAAGTTATGAGGAAAGATTAAAAGAACTAAACCTATTTAGCCTTGAGAAAAGACGTCTAAGGGGGGACGGGCTGTATGGAACTATCTACAAGGGGGAGGGGGCACTATCTACAGGGGGGCTGTGTTGCACTATCTACAAGGGGGTGTGTGATACAGGGGGGCTGTATGGCACTATCTACAGGGGGGACTATATAGCACTATCTACAGGGCGGCTGTGTGGCAGAATCTACCGGGGGGGGGGGGGGCTGTATGGTGGAATCTACAGCGGGGGCTGTATGTCACTGTCTACTGGGGGGCTGTACGGTACTATCTACAGGGGGACCTGTATTGCACTATCTCCAGGTGGGCTGTATTGCACTATCTACAGGGGGGGGCTGTATTGCACTATCTACAGGGGGGGGGCTGTATGGTACTATCTACAGGGGGCCTGTATGGCACTATCTACAGGGGGGCTGTATGGAAGAATCTACAGGGGGGCCGTATCGCACAATCTACAGGGGGCACTATCTACAATGGGAGGCTGTGTGTGACAGGGAGGGGGACCCAGTCAAAATATTGCTGTGGGCCCAGTCTTTCCTAGTTACGCCCCTGGTCATGCCGTCTTGATTCGGACAAACCACCTCAGATTTCCTCAATCTTTACAGTAGTTTGTAGACAACAGCAAAACATCTCCACTATGTACCAAAGGTATTTATCGATCAAACATACATAGCAAAAGTGTAACGTTTTGACCCATCAACATAGCAGGGTTTTTCTCATGCATTATAGATTTTTCATACTACCCTCTTTATGTAATACCAAGGAATACAACAAGTGACCCTCAAAAGACAATGGTATTTTATAAACAACCAATTAATTAATAAACACATGTGCATACATCATAATAGTGGAGTCCCTATTATACAAAAGCATTTTATGAATTCAAAATATTAGTTAGCAATATTATATAAATTGTATCACACATACTAATCCATATTGAACCTGAGACAGGATTGCGTGGAGGCACAGATCTGGAGAAGGGTACAAAAAAAATGTCTGCTGCACTGAAAGTTCCCAAGAGCACATTGGCCTCCATAATTCTTAAATGAAAGAAGTTTGGAACAACCAGAACTCTTCCTACAGCTGACCACACCACCAAACTAAGTAAACGGGGGAGAAGAGCCTTGATAAGAGAGCTTACCAAGAACCCAATGGTCTCTTTGGCTGAGATCCTGTGTGCAGATGGGAGAAACTTCCAGATGGTCAACCATCACTGCCGCACTATACCACTCTGGGCTTTATGGCAGAGTGGCCAGAAATAAGCCTCTTCTCAGTAAAAGACAAAAGAAAGACCGTCTGGAGATTGCAAAAAAGCACCTAAAGGACTCTCAGACTGTGAGAAACAAGATTCTGTGGTCTGATTAAACCAAGATTTAACTTTTTAGCCTCAATTCTAAGCGTCATGTCTGGAGGAAACCAACCACTGCTCATAACCTTCCCAATACCATCCCTACAGTGAAGCATGGTGGTGGCAGCATCATGCTGTGGAGGTGTTTTCCAGCAGCTGGGACAGGCAGACTGGTCAGTGCTGAGGGAAAGATGAATGGAGCAAAGTACAGAGATATTCTTAATGAAAACCTGATCCAGAGTGCTCTGGACCACAAACTGGGCCGAAGGTTCACCTTCCAACAATACAATGACCCTAAGCACACAGCCAAGACGACACAAAAGCGGCTGAGGGACAACTCTGTGAATGATCTTGAGTGACCCAGCCAGAGTACTGACTTGAACCTCTCTGGAGAGACCTGAAAATGACTGTCCACTGATGGTCCCTATCCAACTTGACAGAGCTTGAGAGGATCTGCAGAAAATTCCCAAATTCAGGTATTCAAACCTTGTGGCATCCAACCCAAGAAGACTGGAGGCTGTTATTGCTGCCTAAGGTGCTATAACTAAGTAATGGGTAAATGGTCTGAATACTTATGTAAATGCAAGATTTTAGTTTTTCTCTTTTCAATAAATTAGCAAAGATTACTAACATTCTGTTTTCACTTTGTCATTATGGGGTATTGAGTGTAGAATAAGGGGGAAAAACTTGAATGTTTCTTTATTCTAGCACAAGGCCTTAACATAACAAAACGTGAAAAAATTGAAAGGGTCTGAAGACTTTCTGAATGCATTGTATATATTAATATATATATATATATATATATATATATATATATATATATATATATATATATGTATATATATATATATATATGTATATATATATATATATACATATATATATACAGTGAAGGAAATAAGTATTTGATCCCTTGCTGATTTTGTAAGTTTACCCACTGTCAAAGACATGAACAGTCTAGAATTTTTAGGCTAGGTTAATTTTACCAGTGAGAGATAGATTATATAAAAAATAAATAAAAAAAATCACATTGTCAAAATTATATATATTTATTTGCATTGTGCACAGAGAAATAAATATTTGATCCCTTTGGCAAACAAGACTTAATACTTGGTGGCAAAACCCTTGTTGGCAAGCACAGCAGTCAGACGTTTTTTGTAGTTGATGATGAGGTTTGCACACATGTTAGATGGAATTTTGGCCCACTCCTCTTTGCAGATCATCTGTAAATCATTAAGATTTCGAGGCTGTCGCTTGGCAACTCGGATCTTCAGCTCCCTCCATAAGTTTTCGATGGGATTAAGGTCTGGAGACTGGCTAGGCCACTCCATGACCTTAATGTGCTTCTTTTTGAGCCACTCCTTTGTTGCCTTGGCTGTATGTTTCGGGTCATTGTCATGCTGGAAGACCCAGCCACGAGCCATTTTTAATGTCCTGGTGGAGGGAAGGAGGTTGTCACTCAGGATTTGATGGTACATAGCTCCATCCATTCTCCCATTGATGCGGTGAAGTAGTCCTGTGCCCTTAGCAGAGAAACACCCCCAAAACATAATGTTTCCACCTCCATGCTTGACAGTGGGGACAGTGTTCTTTGGGTCATAGGCAGCATTTCTCTTCCTCCAAACACGGCGAGTAGAGTTAATGCCAAAGAGCTCAATTTTAGTCTCATCTGACCACAGCACCTTCTCCCAATCACTCTCAGAATCATCCAGATGTTCATTTGCAAACTTCAGACGGGCCTGTACATGTTCCGTCTTGAGCAGGGGGACCTTGCGGGCACTGCAGGATTTTAATCCATTACGGCGTAATGTGTTACCAATGGTTTTCTTGGTGACTGTGGTCCCAGCTCCCTTGAGATCATTAACAAGTTCCCCCCTTGTAGTTTTCGGCTGAGCTCTCACCTTCCTCAGGATCAAGGATACCCCAGGAGGTGAGATTTTGCATGGAGCCCCAGATCGATGTCGATTGACAGGCATTTTGTATGTCTTCCATTTTCTTACTATTGCACCAACAGTTGTCTCCTTCTCACCCAGCGTCTTACTTATGGTTTTGTAGCCCATTCCAGCCTTGTGCAGGTCTATGATCTTGTCCCTGACATCCTTAGAAAGCTCTTTGGTCTTGCCCATGTTGCAGAGGTTAGAGTCAGACTGATTAATTGAGTCTGTGGACAGGAGTCTTTTATACAGGTGACCATGTAAGACAGCTGTCTTTAATGCAGGCACCAAGTTGATTTGGAGCGAGTAACTGGTCTGGAGGAGGCTGAACTCTTAATGGTTGGTAGGGGATCAAATACTTATTTCTCTGTGCACAATGCAAATAAATATATATAATTTTGACTATGTGATTTTCTTTTTTTTTTTTTAAATAATCTATCTCTCACTGGTAAAATTAACCTAGCCTAAAAATTCTAGACTGTTCATGTCTTTGACAGTGGGCAAACTTACAAAATCAGCAAGGGATCAAATACTTATTTCCTTCACTGTATATATATATATATATATATATATATATATATATCTATAAACTGCACCTTCCGCTACATATTGTTGACAAATTAATTATAAAGTATAATTTTCATTTACATTTCATGTATTACCAAATCTAATTCAGATTTTGCAATTATATAATGTACATAGTAATTATAACAAATACGCA